>NC_092182.1:8766455-9066455 GCF_043641665.1 Enoplosus armatus | reverse complement strand
CACACATAAGAATAAAAACAACTTTATTAGTGATTAGCAATGAAACAGAAACCTTCAAAAAGACTACATGCACAAGAAGAAATGCATTCAATTGAATCACCAGTTCAGCAGAGACAGAGCAAAGCAGGTGCTGCAATATTTCACATATTTGCCGTTCAACAAGGACTCCTGCAGACTTAAACATGAACCCTTTATTTGAGGGGAAATTAGCACCATAGGAAAGTGCACTCTCCAGAGGAAAGCCTAAATAAAACAGCTAGTAACCTACTGTAGCTTTCTAGTTATTAGCTTTGCCCCGTGTCTTTGGCCAATAAAATTGCTACCGCTTTGCAAGTAGTCAATCACTGTCATGCAAACAGTTATTGAACTAATAAGCAGCCTCCTTAACCAACCTGCTGCCTTCAGAGCACATAGTTATCAGCAGGAGGATTTCCAATAGGAGCGGCTAAAAGATCTTCCGGCTGACTATCCACACACCAAGGTTGCTGTAAGCGATGAGACGAGTGAGGAGATAAGAGGAGCTAACTGACCAGATAATCTGGACTTAGTTTTCCGCACTTCCCCCCCTCCTACACTGCCGCAGTCGGCCTTTGGAGCTCAGCGGAGCAGACAACCAGGGCTCACAGGTTGGGAAGAGAGAAGAGAAAGTCAATATCTCTGACTGCCCCGGGATCCAACCAAAGAAGCAGAGCCCAAAAACAGACCCCGGGATAATGAGGAGACTACAGAGAGACGTACAGATGTGAGACAAATCAGCCAAACTGCAATATTGGATCTGATAACTATTCAAATCTGTCAGAAGCATCAGTTGCATACAATGTGTCCTCCTTCACACGCTTTCAGGCAGCAGCCTAAGATCCACTGTGGTTTGCAGAAGTACTACAAACTATAACTTGGATCATTTTGTTTCTGTCCCCTTCTGTGTCATCTCCGTATCATGGCTTTCAGGTGCAGAAACAGCAGTGTATTATATTTTCTTTTTTTAAGTGAGGATGGAAAGAGAGGCATAGAGAAAAATCCATAAGCCTCTCCGTCTCTGATCCTCATTCTCAACGAAGGCATTATTTTCAAGAAGCGCTGGCTTCAAGCGCCTCCTGAGCCTCGGCGGTTTGGCACTCAATCATGCAACAGGTGTGCTCTCTCTTCCGCTCCTTCCCTCTCTCACTGTGTCTTTCTCATGCTCTGACGGCGGTACAGGTGATTCTGTCCTCATTGTCATTCAGCAGTCAGCCGTGTATGAAGGTCAATACTTTGAAGGAGGGCATGAGAGGAACAAGCCAATCAGAGGGGCGAGATGAGACGCAAGTGTGATTGACTGGCTTTGGAGGTGGGGGGGGGGCAAGTGGGGGGGATGAGGGCGCCAAACGGAATATGCATACCCAATGAGGAATCAGGAGATGAAAGGGCCTTGTTGCTACGGCAACACACCTGCCGTGGTAGAATATCGGTGTGGCTTCATTGATATGAGGGCTACAGGGTTTTAGGCCATGGGGGTTTGAATGAGGTTGGGTGGAGAGCTCACACGCTGTGTGTGTGTGTGTGTGTGTGTGTTAATCACATGTGTGTACTTGCACATGTGTGCAAACAATCTGCCACACACTGACTTGAAATGCACCTGTGAAAACACTTCCTCCATCAGTGCCTCTCCAACCTCTTTGCTCCTGATGATACAAACCAAACTCAGAAGCTTCATGAGAATTACTACATTTAGAGTTACATTTTTTTTTTATCTCCTTCTTTGTTTTCTTCAATCTATGTGTCTCTATTTTGTCTTGAGTAAAATATCTGGCTTTTTTTGTCTGATATGATGTAGCATTTAGATCTATGGAAACATCATAAAAACACTGCAGAAGCTCATACAGTTTCATAAGCCCACTTTTATCAGACCGTCTCCAAAGACTGACCTGAGGGCTGAACAGATTGTCCTCTCACGGTCCTGAGTCTGCTAAATAATTGGTCAGATTATCGGAATTGAGTTGTCATTTCCTTGATGCTCCAAGGGTCGTAGCCCTTTAGCTAATAAAGAAACACAGATAGCGCTAATCAAAGATATATAATACAACTTATCATACTGTAAATCGCACATGGTTTACAGCTGATAAGGAAATGATATATTTGTTTGGCTTTTTACTGCAGCCATTTTTCAATTTGCAGGCACACTAGCATCATATGTACTGTATGAAAAGATAAAATCATAGAAATGTATTATACTGACTGTATGGTGGAAGATAACCTTGGTAGACTGGCTCCATGTGTTGCAAAAAATTGGCATATTTTGAAATCTTAAGCATCTTAAGGGTGTTTTCAATGCTCTTGGGTGCACACAAATGTCATTTTTTGAACCATTTTCCTCAAATCTTGTCAAAGGTACCATTATGTCAATAGAAGGACAAGTGATAACAATAGCCTGGTCACAACTAACATACAGTAGATGGATAAAGGACACAGAAGAAGAGTGGAAGACTTTTGACTGCCACAAGACAAAAACAGAGCGATATTCGAAAAAAAGCTATCCTCCCTGCAAGGCCATATGGAGAAAAAGCCTCAACGTCCTCCTCCTCCACATCTCTTCTCCTCTCCCCCTCTCTCATTTATTTCAATTTGTCATGCTTTACTTTTCCCTTAAGAGAGCACGCTTGCTGGTGAGCGGCCCCATATAGGCCGCGAAATTGTGTCTGCGCCTGGGCTGTAATGAAACATTTAGATGCAGGGGAGACTGATGGTTGCGCATTAATACAAGTGGTGGTGTTGCCAATGCAAGCCTGGGCTCCAAGCAGCCGGCTTGGCTTGCCACTCCAAGCAGCATGGTGGCGAGAGATGTCTTCTCTCTCAAGTCAACACACGCCGGGAGGGGTCAAGGGTTTTTCAACAGTGCATGATGGTTGAGAGCGTTTGTTGATATCTGATGAGGTGATAACGACACCGTGGAATAAAGGTCCTGCACTAGTACAGGTCAAAACATGGGGATATTGACAATAGTGTGATGCTGATTTGAGCTGATAGAAATGATTGATTGGACTGAACCATTTTTTTAAACAGCTACGCATATAAAATAAAAGGACACTTTGTATAGTGTAAGAACACATCTTTGTGGTAGTGATAACCGCCTCGGCTAAATATTGAATTCCACATGAAACAACTCTGTACATGTCTCCACCCTCCTTATACATAGACACATGCATATCCATGTATGTCATATATACAGGGTTGTATTCAGGTCTTTTACTTTAGAAAAAGTAGCAATGCTGCAATATATAAATACTCCATTAAAGGTAAAAGTCCTACATTGAAAATGTAACTCAAGTAAAAGTACATTGGCAAAATAAATAAATTAATATAATATCAGATTATGATTACTGATGCATGAAATAAACACTAGATACTCAAGTAAAGTACCTCAAATGTGTACTTAAGAACAGTACTTAGTTATATTCCTATATATGTACATATATATATTATATAATTGACAGATAACAATGTGTATATGTATACATATATAGAGACATTGTTTTATATATATATATAGACACGTTATCTGTCAATTATCATTATTGTTTATGCAGTCATTATAGCAACCCTTAATTAGATACTAAACACACAATTTAAAACAGATGTGCAGCAATTCTATCTTTAACCGCTGTGAAAAATATGAAAATAAATGTGTCACTAAGTGAATGTTGCTCACTGGAGGTTAATTAACCCCTGACAGTCCCAGCTGTGTGTTAAAAACTATCCCCTCCATAGACCACATGTTGCTGCATACCATGTGCTGTTACTATAGCTTTGTAGGTGTTAACATTTTAAAGCAATGCATAATTTTGCTTCAAAAGCATTAGCATTCATCTAAATGCATAAACCTGCTAAGGGGCTAACCCTTGCCTCAGGTTGCTAACTAAGAGACAAGCAACAGACGCAGCTTACACTTACTTATGTATGAGTGCTGTACACAGATTCTGCCTTATGCAAATAGCTCCTCTCATCTTGCCGGGTAGATCAATTGGAACAGCACCGTTAATATGTGAATTTAAAAATGTTTAACATGCATATCGCATTATTTGAGAAATGTATTATACATGAAACATTTGTTGACATACAGTTGCTCATCTCTGAGAAGCACATCCAAGCTTCCAGCAAGTAAAATCAATGCAATACACCCATTTTCATCTTCTTTGATGACCCTAAACTGTTATGCCCACCTTGCAACAGTTACAAAACCATTAAAATCCTCCGTATTTAAATGCAGATGCATTGGTCCACATATTCAAACAGCGCTCCGTGTGATATAATGCCAGATTTTCCACACTGCCATCCTCCATTCAACATTTCTGAAATAAAATAAAACCAAAGCAATATCCAGAGAAGTTGACAGTTTCCTTTTTTTCTGTTCTTATCCAGTGCCGGCTGTGGCTTCAGGCACACACTCTCTTCATTGCTCCGATGAGACTTTGTACATTTTCAGAAGACAGATCTTTTTGTGTGTGTGCGTGTGTGTGTGTTTTTCAGAACCTGGTTAAGGGTCTGACATTGTAAGACGGGGGAGAATACACTTGTGTGATTGAGAGATCAAAGGGAGGCATGTCATTGTGAATTCTTACATCTCTCTGCCATTGGAGCCAATAGGCTGACTGAAACAGTGGTTTGTTGAATGCTACTTTGAGCTTTGCGAGAAATTGTGTGTTTTGTATATGTGAGAGAGACAGAGAGATAGACAGCCAAAGAAGGAGGAATCATCCACAAAAAGCAAAGATTTATATGCATTGCCCAGTTCCATATTTCCACCACCTGGTTCATAAGAATTGACCCTCACCACATCAACTATCTCTGGTTTATTTAAAGTAAGCAGACAATGCTCAGACAAATTCAAAATGGGGAAAAATATGTGTGACCTTTGAACAAGGTGTAATCATCAGTGTCTGGCTTACTAGCTCTGGCACTGGCTTGTGCCCAGTCTTGACAAGATCAATAGTGAATGGAAATTAAAACCCATTAGTAGCATTTGCTCTCAAACAAGGCTAAAAGTCTACAGCCATGCTAGCAGCTCTGTGACACTGTATGTTCGCATAGCAGTGCTTGGAGCTACTGTAAATGCTAATGGTAGCATGGAAACATGCTCACACTGGCAATGCTAACATGCTGATGTTTAGCAGGTATAATGTTTTGCAGATATTTGTTCATTAGAGTAAAAGTCAGAGGATCACTAAAGTTGTTACAATTCATCCTGTGGATGACTTGAGTGTCTGTACCTAATTTCATGGCAATCCAGTTGAGATATTTCAGACCGAGGTGGGCCGACCGACAGACAGACAGACAGACAGACAGACAACATCCCTACAGCCACACTGCAGCGCCGTGCTAAAACGCACATCGCTCTGAGAGAACACAAGGGAGAAAAGAAATCATGTTACGTATTAGTGTTATACAGTATTTGAGGCAGAACACACAATTTGTCACTCCTGGAGATGGAGGCTGTAGCAGCCGAGGACAAGCCCAAGCACCAGTAAAAACGGTCTGCTGAGTCCTCATGTGGCTCACAAAGGAGAGTATCCTAATGAAAGGATGGCAAAAGAGCAAAATCAGTAAGGAGAAAAAAAGGGAGAGACACAGGTTGAATTAGCATTTGATAAAAGACACCAGAAATGAGCTTGTAAGACTATCATTCTCTCACATGACTAATGTCTTGGTAGGGGGACCAGCCTGTATGATCATCGCTTGTGTCAGTGCCATATCCTCGAGCCATAGCATAACTTATGCTCTGTAGGCTTATACATTATTATATTACATATATAGGTTCCCAGAACCAATTTAAAAATGGCTCAAATCTTCCCCAGTTAGTCCATTCATTTGCACTGTGCAAGCAGCATGACAGACTTATGACATAACCATCATGGCTAATGTAATTAGTCTATAGTTATAAAAAGAAAGGCGGTAATGAATTGTTTAATTCTGGAGCGAGAGTAATCCGTTTTCCTGCTTAAAAGTTCTATTATCTCTTTGTAACACATCCTCTCTGAGAGGAGTTGTTGAGCATTGTAAGAGTATGTCGCACACAATATGATGGACAAATCCTGCATTAACACATGAGCACAGTACTAATAACAGGCACACAATCATGCACATACATACAAGCTAGGAGCATCATAAGTCCCTGTCCTGTTGGCCCTGTCAGTGTGATCTGCCCCTCAGGCGAGGAGGGGAGCAGAGGTGATGGGACTCTGGGTGGGAGTGCCTCAGGTCTTTTACCAAGGGGCCCATATAGACTCTCCTGTCCGCTGGAGGGTGAAATGAGCCCAAGTAGAGCATACTGAGCAGTGGCTGATGTAGCGAGACCAGATAGAAGGCTCTTCCACCTTTAGCCCTCCTGCATGTTTTCCAGCTGATAAATTGCATATCTGGTCTAGGAGCGGGGAGCAGGGACGGTCCGTCAGTTTTTTGAGTTGAGAGGCGCTCAGCTTGTGAGTGTGTAGGATGGTAGTGATGCGATTGGTGGCTGTGGGGGTGTCAGCTCAGAATTCACCGATTTACTTGCAGCTGATGTTTGCTTGGCTGGCCATGGGTGGCTGAAAATCAATCAATCAATAAAGCACAATACAGTACCAGGAATTAAACACACCCTAACCACTAAGATAAGCTTTTTTTATGACTGGGCATCAGTAACAGATATTGGACATATATTGTGTCTGCTCCACAGCACATGCAAGCATTGAATCGTGCGATCCTGCTGGTAAATGTGGTCTAGAAGTAAATATAGCTCTTTTAGAAATGTGGAGTCCTCATATTGAGGCTATTTTATACAGCATAACAAACTGTAAAACCTAGCACTGTTTAACAACCCAATGCATCACCTCTCCCCAAGAGCAAAAACCAACAACTTTCATCAGATTGATTTAGATGCAAATGGTGTACTCTCACATGGTGGAAAATGACACTTGTTTCCTATTTTCTTATTTTTCCCCCCTCTGTGCACTGCTTTGCAAATTAAGTGGAGTGTTTGTGACAGCTTGATGCTGGCGGAAGCAACAGCAAGCAGAGCTTTGGATTGCAAATGTTCCCTGAGGGGGCCGGCCCTGGTTTGATATACTTAATAAACTTCAAATCCGACAGGCTGGCAGAGGCAGCACGCCGCTGCTTATTTCTCTCCCTTCCCACAGTGAGATATGGGGCCCTGTGGAAATGGGAATGGGGAAAGTTTAGACACTTTTCTAGAAAGGATCAGCAAAGAAAGGTGTGTGTGTGTGTGTTTGTGCGCACGATGGTGTCTGCTTGTTATGGAAGACTGAACAATTTAGACTCAACAATATACTGTAGAGGTAAGGGAGTGTGTATATGTGCAGGGCTTGCACAGTGTTTGTATCAAATAAAGAAGAATCTACAGGGGTTGGACACAATGATACGAAAACCTTTATAATATAATGCAACACAGTACAATAGCTCTGCAAAAATCCTACCTTCATGAAGCTTCTATAGTGTTATGTTTAATATTTGTTGAGACTTGTGCTTTGAGAAGTGCTGATTCAACTCTGTGGTATTTTTTGAGGTGGTGTCATACTGTAGGTGTTTCGATTATTGTATCCACCATCTGTATAGGCCTGTTTGTACCAGTGTTTGTACAAATAGTATATATATTGCTGTACCAATAATAATACAGACAGCAATACTGATCATTTAGAATTTAACAAGATTATCAATCAAACTTTATTTGTGTAGCACCTTTCATAAAGGTTAGTGCAGTTCAAAGTGCTTCACAGATGACTGACAAGCAGATAATTAGACAGTAAAAACAACAACAAATAGAATTGATAAGAGGGATAAAAAGTGAATGAAATGGAATAAATAATGTCTATAACCCAGTCTTAATCAAAAGGCTGAAGGCTGAAGCTAGCAGCTCTGTGAGGCTACACAATGCTAATATGCCAGTGTTAGCAGGTATAATGTTTACCATGTTCACTGTCTTAGTTTAGAGTGTTGGCGTGCTAATTAGCCCTAAACACAAAATACAGCTGAGGCCGATGGGAATGTCATGAGTTTGGCAAGTATTTGGTCATAAACCAAAGGTTGTTGAGACATTTCACTCAAAACCAAAGGTAGAAATGTCATCCTGCTGGTGGCACTAGTAGAAAAGTCAAAGTATCACCAAAGTCAGTTGGATTCATCCTGTGGGGAACATGAGTATCTGTACAAAATGTCTTTTGTTATGATTTCACATGTTTACTGGTTCACATTTACACTCAGATGTACATGTGGCATGACACCGCTTTTGCCCCAAATGTGGCACGGCCTGAGGATGTCGGCCATTCAGTCTGACCATCCATCCCGCTTTTTGGTGAATAACAAGATGTAGTAGTCGTTCTCTGGTGCTTGCTGTTATTTCCCTTTCCCCACTTCATTTTGGCTCAATGTTGAAATTCCTCTGAGTTGACTGAAGGGTTATTCAGATCACCTGTTGTGCAGGGTGTGGGGACCGGCTCCTAAATAATAATTGCTTGGTGCGTTCCCCTCTTGGCCAATTAGGGGATAATGACGCCCTTTCTTAGTGGCTTAAGAGAAGTGGGGGACTGCACACCCAGGTCATTCTGTTCCTTCCTGCAGACCTCATGTTAGTGGATGTTGTCAGCCAGGAGCTCTGTCTGTTTAGGCCTGTTGAGATCTCTTTGCTGTGTTTTGTTTGTCTGATTGAGGGTGATTTCTGGAGCTTTCTGTAACCTAGTTTAAGTGAACACTAAAAAGATCGCCTTACAGCTAGGTTACCTGCATTAGGGCGTATCTTAGTGCTATTTGTGCAAGAGAGCTTGCTTGTTCATTTTCATTGAAACGCCCCTTATACACATGTCCTATGGTTTATTTAATTTGGGGAAACTTTAAAGGGGGTAAAAAATAAAAAGCAATGTTTCAGTTTCCTCATTATCGAAGAGGCATTTCTTTAGGAATTTGAATTATAAGAAGAGGCATTTGTTCATTATTCTTATGGAGGTCTTTTTTCCATTGTGAAGACACCTGTGCAACAAGATGTACTGAGGATTTTCATGCTCTCCTTCAGCTTTCCTCTAGCACAACCATCGGGTCAAAATGTCAACTTGAAACATAATATCACTGTAACTCTGTGTGCAAACTCCTTCACTTACACAATGCATAGACATGAAATTATCTGTGGTGTATGAATATCACAGTTATCAGTGATCCGTTAATGAAAATCCCATTGTTGTTTACAAATAAGTGTGCTCACTTTAGGTATTTATTGAGTTAAGACAGAAATGAAAAGCATAGACCTTCTCCTCTATACCTTCCTCCAGCTGTAAGTGCTATCAGCATGGCCCATTCCTAGAACAAGTAAAAACTTACCAGCAGGAAAGTGCCATAGTATAATCCTGCAACATCTCTCAGGAGTTCCTTTTAATCCTCCCCTAGTAAATTAAAGTGAGAAATTGAATTAGAAGCTTTTCTTGTCCAATAATACAGATTTAGAACAAAGTATCTGATAGAGAGCAAATACGGTAGTCTCCTCTATTCTGACATATCCCCAGAAGTCTAATCTCTCACGTACATGCAGTGTTTGATGTCCAATTAACCAGAATGCACACAACTGAATATCCCATTTAAACCCCATTATCTAGACAAGGGAAATGCTCACAGCTACCTCAGAGTTTCCTGTCAAAATGCCCATGATCTGCATTTCCAATGATGCCAGCTATTTCCAGACTTGAAGAAGGGATAAGGGAGAGTGGTAAGGAGAGGAAATAACACACAAAGTACCAATCCAAACAAAGTGAATTCCAGGTTCACAGTTCTTCAACAAATATATAAATTAAAGCCAATGAACACAAACTATTTAGATGATACTGATACTGGATGCTGTGTGAGACCCCCATACAAGCAAGCATCAGCTGTTTTTTGTTCCTATTGTAGCCATCTTGAATTGGTATCACACTTAATATGGAAAATTCTACAAAACAGATCTTAACCATACTTAACATACACTGTGCCAAAACAAGTTTTCATGTTGTCTTCCAGCATGCAGTCGGGGCTACTTGCAGCAGACTGGCACACACTGACTGCTAATACATTAACATATATGTGTTGATTTCAGATTGACCTAATAGTCATTAAATTATCCAACAACTCCAAATACTTGAATTTATACAGCAAGATTCCAGTATAAAGTGGGACTATCAGGTCAATCTTTTTACAGTTCTTTACAATGTGCAGTTTGGTTCTCTTGGGAAAGACACTCCACCTGGAAAATGGTTATCTGGTGCACCAAAGTTAAGTGCAAAATAATTCTTGTTATATTATATATATATATATTTATATCTTGTTAAACCAACACACATACTGCAGTTGTTTAGCCACAGTGCTAAAATATACATAGTTTGAGACTCAAAAGGCCCTACTGATGAAATTAAGTTGAGTGTATTTGGACATTGCACCTTCCCAGAACCCAAGAAAATGTATGGTTGTAAAGTCGCATTTAGCATTTAGCATTTAGTATTAAGTTGTCCCTGCCGTAGCCTTTTCATGCCCACTGTCTTCATTAATACACAATAGAGTGTGCTGCTGTCTGTGGAGTCAGTTGCACAATGGATAACGCGTCTGACTACAGATTCAACTCTCGGCTAGCTCAGAATAAGCTTTAGCTGGAAAGCACTTGTTCCTCTCCAATATCCCAATACATTAATGATTACTTTTTGGTATCTCTGTGGCCTTTGCACCTTTTGTTGTGCATCATCCCACTTGTTCTTGCACCGTCAACCCTTTCCTGTCAGTCTCTACTGTCATTTGTCAAATAATGCCAAAAATTCCCCCCAGAAATCTGTTAATATAATAACTCATTTCCTGTGTCAACCATGACAGTCCATCCACAGATTTTGCCATCAGTTGAGGCTAACGAGACACTGACAGGTTGCTCTCTCCTCATATATCCTTAAACAGTAAAAGCATGATGGTCATGAAAGTGACTTAAACTATCCACTTTGTGATTAGAATCTTTGAAAACAGAATTTCAAACAAGCCGGTGACCTTTCTTCTCAATGCTCCAGAGCCACTGCAGTGAGAATGTGTCTGAAGTGCGGGTGATATGAGCCTGGTAATTGTGAACCTCTCTCCCCTCTCTCCGCTGGCTGTTGTGAGGGGAACCAGCGAGCATGTGCTGAGGTTGTGAGAAGCCCTACCATTCCCTCTAATAAGCCCCTGTGGGACCTGCATGAACACTGCTGCAAGTACTCGCAAGCCGTCTGCAAAGTGAGATCGCTAGCTACTTTTGGGGGGGGGCTTAACAAGGCAAGTGTGAACATTCACGGTTATAGAATAATGACCTAATATCGTGCTCCGTGACAGGCTATTGCCAAACGCAGCGGGGGTACAATAAGATGTCATATTCAGTAATGGTTCGAAGCTCAGTGCAGCACAAAATGTTTCATTGCACGAGAGCTGGACCGGTGAGATGTTGTCTCGATGTGTGTGACATAAGGATTTTAGTAAAGATGCTGGTTTAGTACACAACTTCTCTCAGCTCCTGGGGTTTCAAAGATGATGTCATTCAATTACCAGGGAGCTTGACAGAGCTTCCCACTTCCTCAGAGTTTCATCAATGTCTCACTCTTGCACTGTTGTTTACTCTGGAGCAGCAAAATGGTATATACTGTATACAGTGTGTATTGTTGAAAGTAGAGTAAATACAATTCATAAACTCTCCATTTCAAAATTATTATTCATGAATGACATACTTCAGTGTCAAGCTCCTGTAGAGGAAAGTGATGTGATTAAGAGAAGAGCTGTGAAAGAGAGACAGAGAGATTCACTGAGGTGCCATTTCCTTTTTTCACATTCACACAGTGCAAGTTCCTGTTAACTTTTTCAGCATTACTCTACACACACTACTTCACTGTCTGCTGACACACAAACCTCTACGACAGCTTGTTGCGGGTTTCCAACCAAGGCACTCGATGGAGGCGAGCAGAATGTCATCAGGTGCTGAAGATGGCGGTGCTGGGGCATCAGCGTAATTAATTTTCTGGGAGTCGTGGCCCCAGAGCTGCAGAGCCTCTTCCTTTCATTTTCTATCAGGTCCGAGGATCTCTCCCCACACTGTAGGGGTCTCCAGCCTTATCTGTAGCCCCGTCTTATCTCTAGCTTGTCCCTGCAACCTGACTGCGGGAAGATTAGCTGTGCACCTCTTGTCAGCTCCTGATTTTTCTTTCAGTGAAGACAGAAAGGAGCCCAGCATAAGCCAAGATTAAGCTGCTACTGTGGGTGTGCTCACCATGTTTTTCTGGAGGTCCTCTAGAGCTGTGGGGGCTCGGGTAAAGGTCAAACAAGTTTAGTTTAAGCCTTCACTTTTACAGAGTAATTACTCAGGGAAGAGTAGGAAGAAAGCTCACTTGGGAAGATACGGTACTTCCTTATAGATCCCATATATATCCACTTATAATTCCTTCCTCTTCAGCTGAAGCTCAGACCATCCCTAATGTATATTTCATAGAGATTCCTGATGTCTAATACAAATACAAGACAGGGAAATGTGTTCTGTTTAAAGCTCAGTTACGACCAGTCGCACAGTAGATTTGGGTCAGTTGCTGGCTCTAAGCTGTCACAGGAAGAGTGCTAAAAGCAGGAAGTTGAAGGCTCTGATGAAGGGACCTTCTGGGAGAGATCGCAAGCTCAGCCAATTAGCTGCTGAAAGGCTGGTGTTGAACTTTGACCCTGCCTGCTGTACTTTTAGTCTACAGAGAGATCTCATTTTTGTTCATTAAGCCTGGTGTGGCATATTCTCTGCTGTCTACAGTTTACAATTACACAAGCATCAGAGGCAGGGGCGAGGCCTCAAATGGTCCAATTACAATTTCTCTTCAGCATTTTGACATTTAGAAGAGAGAGAGGAGAGGAGAGTTTTTGTAGAAGGAAAAATATGATCGTACATTCTCTTAGAGAGATAAATATCCAGACACCTGTCTGACCTTCTTGTAAAAGTTTCACCTCTGTGCTCCAAAATCATTATTATATTGACATGTTGTGGATTGTACTATTTTAAGTCTAGACAAGATCTGGGCTTTTCTAGTGTCTGATTAGGGAATAGTTTGTCAAGGCTTTAGCAAAACTTTTACTCCAAAGAACAAACAGCCAGCCCTAATTTGTAATTAAATCCTGAAAGAGTCAGCTCCCTTTTTAACTATAGCCTTTTTTTGGAGGGATATTATTGTGCATGTGTGTCAATTAAAAAAACCTGAAAACCCAAAGCTGTCAGCCTCCTCTCCCACCAAGAAAAAATAAATCAAAGCACCACCTCGTCATAAATAACTGCTGGTGTTTAGTAAATAAACACACTGAGGCAAATTTCAGTACAGTCAGCTCACGCTTGAATTTTTAATTATCTTCATTCCCCGAAATGCAGTTTGAGAATCTGTCAGTTGACTGAGTTGAAATTGTATGTAACTCAAGAATTGCATATATAAGATATTTTGTGCAACACTCACCTTTTCTCTGTTTCCCTCTGAGACATAGTTCAACTGTAGAGACATAAGAAGTGTGTGGGCATGTGTAATCTGTGCTACACTTCCACTTTATTATGGGCATTAGTTCTTCTACAGTAGGTTAGAGATGAATATGCATACAATGATTAGATTCAACATTCATGCTGTGATTGTTTTAGTCAGAAATCAATCTCCTAGACTTAAATGAGAAGCCAGTAAAAGGGGTCTTGAATATGCACATGTATGATTATAATGGTAAAAAACTGTGGGTAAAGCAAAAAGTCAGCATCAGCACCACCTGATGATCCATGCAGAAGGTATGGAAATAAAGGAGCAGCATTGTTGTTGTATTCCAGGGTAGGGCTGGTTGGTTAACGCTAGTATTACAGTCAAGTATTTTGAATAAATGTAATTATAATGTTAATCATTGCCAACACTTGGATGGAAAGCTTATTATAGAAAAACATACTTGAACACGCAACACAGTGGTTAGACTTGTGCTTTATTGTTCGTGTTTTCAATCAGAATGCTTCAGTTTTACAAGTGAAGAGGTTTTGAGGAAGAGGAATAAACGACAATGTAACGCTATTTAAAGCAAGTTTGGCTGAAGCTGCTGGAGTCGAAATGTCACCAAACCCAATAAAGAGCTGATATACTAACCTCTCAGCTCCTGTTGGAGTCCTGAACAGGTGTTTTTCTAATGTCATCTGTAACCCCACATAATAATATAGTTAGCTAATGGCCTTCCCCTTGCCCTTTGAAAAAGCGCTTTCGGTAACGGTCTCCACTGTATTTAGAAAGGTAACTAGTCGGGAACGCTCATGTTTGCAGCTTACATTAGAGCAGATAAACACACAGTTATCAGAGTATATTATTTGAGCCAAATGCACACCACTTTGGCATGTAGAGAAATCCAAAGCTTGACAGGGGCTGCAGGGCTTTGTACATTTAGTAAGCTTTGACAGACAGATCACTCTTCAGGGCCGGGATTCAGCAAACAGTCAATTAGATCCTGATCAAGCAGTGTATGCTCTGAGTTATGGCGTTATGTTGTCATGTAAAGATAACTGACATGGAAGTGTTATCATCAGACATTCCTAGCCATTTCATTAGCTAGTCTATAATGATGATAGCTGCCCCCCTTATCTTTACCACATATAGCTCCAGTGTGTGTTTGATTTGGCTTTTCACATCTCAGATATGCAGCAGAGTCTCACTTGTTTGTGCAGCACATGTGTGGCTCTGTGTTTGCATGTGCATATACTGAGCACACAAGGATATGCACAACCCTGTCGTCTGTATTTAAATTGGGACTCTCTTGCGTCACTTCAAAATGCTTGACCATCTGCAGACGTTCTCTCCACCCTCAGAGGGACTTGGACAGCATGGCAGCAGCTAACAGTCAGCCCACTGTGTTTGCACAGGAACACAGTCTGAAATCTGTCATGGCCTCTGTTTATACTTAGGCACTGCTTCGTGTCTCACCCTGCTGACGAGTGTGGGTCTGAGTCTGGAGTGGGTCTCCTCTTTTTGAGTGGAGGTTTCTTTATACTGTAATAGTGTTCCTATGGCTTCATTGTCCCTCAACAAATTGGCCCTACACAAACCCTGAGGTACACAGGTTGGCTGGTATGTGCTTTGCCAGTGCAGGAAGTAGTGTGACATTCCCATATTGCTGAAAAAGATAAGAAAGGCGTGAGGTCTGGGTAGTTGTTGGTTTTCCCACCATTTTCAGACTAGACATCAGTGTTGACATTTTAGCTTCTTACCACTTTATTAAAGATGGTCACAATCTTTCTCTTACCTTCCTGTTGGCCAGTGCCTGAATTGGACCAAAAAAGGTGCCAGTACCCTGAGTCTGCAGTTGCATGACATGATCATCGCATGTGTCTTGGATATATTTATATTTATACGAATATCTTGGTACTATATCCCACTTAAGATTTGTTTTACTGGAATTGTACTAGACTAATTGTTACTAGAATAAAAACAACTGAAAATATGATATCTGTTGGCCTAAAGATTAAATTGGATAATGAGAAGGAATACCAAATGCAGGTCCACAATGTACGAGCAAGGCTGCATGATGCAGTTACATGAAATGTCACCTTGAAGTACAGTGTGTCAAATCAACATAAATTGAGTATAACTGAACACTTATTATTTGAATTTCTTCCTGTATCTTCTGGTAAATCAACATTTCCCCTTTGCAATAATGGTATATACACAGCATGACAGAACAAAGAGGGGGAAAAGAGAAAGTATGAGAATAGTACCGGTGAGTACCGGCCCATTTCAGGCACTGCTGTTTGAGTTAAGTTTGAGGCTTCCTGAATTTTAGTGCATATCCTGGATTTCAACTTAAAAATAATTCCTGTTGTTGTTCCATTTATTTAAATGGAAGTGGCATGAGAGGACGGGATGGAGTTTTTCAAAGGGCAGGTATATGACAGCACAGACTCTCTGTTATGTATATATACACATATACAGGTATATATGGGCACAAACTATACAAAGTATGTGTATATCTAAATATGAATATTTACGTCCTTGTGCAGGCCAATATATGTTTGGTTTTTATGTTTGATATGCTGATTATGACCCTAATTGTATTGTTGCTCAACACTCCAACAAGGAGAAATTGGATCACAAAAAGTGTACAACAGCAGTTTTATTGCCTAACATTAATCATGTATAGTTACATATGCAGATATTGTATAAAATTAAAAAAACTGAAAATCACTGGCAGTAAATGTTTGCAAAAATGTACAATATGAATATTCTGCATGTCTCGGTGCACTTATCACACCACATTTACAGTAAAACTCCATGTTAAGTACCTCAAGGAGGGTTTTCTTGCAGTCACATTAGTGAAGGGAATAAGGTGTTTACTGGACCAAAACAACTGCAGTGTAAACAGGTGGTGCAGCTATCAACCCTCACACCACACTGTGTCTCATCCTGCCCACGCCACACATCTAAGAGGCACGCATGGAGACAGTTCAAGCACGATGGGAACTCTCAAAATTAATAAATCATTTGAACTTCAGCTGCAGATAGAAAATTATTGTGGGGCTCATGGAAAGTGACATATTTTGTGTATTTTGCAATACCCATTTGTAATCGTTGTTTTTAGTGTGGTGTTTTCATGAGTTTGTCTTCCACGTTTACTCAAGGTGACTGCTTCTTGTTATGCATTTGAAAAACTCTTTTAGATGCTCTCAATAAAACATTTCACTTGAGTTGTTTGGGAAAAAGACTGAAAGCTGCCCAGCTAAATTGCTGCTTGTTGTTTTGAATTACAAACTTTACCAATATTTCAACTCACATAATGGTGAGCACAACATTTGCATTCCTTCAATGGACACATTATACATTTTCTGTGCAACAAAGTCATTAAGCTTAAAAAAAGAGAGGAAAATCAAATATGTATCCCGCGCTGCCACTGAAGGCCACCAAACAGAGCAGGCGGCTTTGCACATGTGGTTCTATTTTGAGAGATAGAGACAAGAGACAACTTTGGGATGATTGACAAGCAACAGCTGGGAAGGAGGATAACATAAGCCTGGAATACAGTGTCACAGGAACACAGGTGTCATTCACAACGGCTAATTAAAACAAAGCCAGCAGTGTTAATGAGAAATGATGAGTGAATGTGCTGCAGCTCTCATTTCTGTCAGTTTAACTTTGACAAACTTATCAGCAAAGAACGACTCAGTGATCTCAAGAAAGTTCGTAGACAAAGGAGGATTAATTGACGTGGGAAAGTACTCTCCTCATCCTTATACACACACAGAGTGGTGTTGGATTAGCAGCGAGTATAACCATATTTCATTGCTACAAACCTCAGATTTGCAACATGAAATCCTGATTTTCTATTTTGCTCCTCATTTCTATGCATGTGTAAAGCTTGGACAACAAAGAACCTGCTGTTTTGACATGAAAGCTCCTCTGCACTCCACTCACTGAGTGCCATCTCCCAGGTGCCTTTGATATACGAAGAGAAGAGCAAAGCCTAATTTTATGATTCAAATTAAGCAATTAAAGTTAGCTCAGTAACAATCTTTCTGGGTTTATGTGTGCAGGGGGCTCTTCATGGGAAGTGCTCAGTGTATAGAAACCATCATGGGTCACACCCCCACATACAGAAGTTAATGAGATTTTTCTTTACATTGTACCTTTGATACTTTGTTCAAACAAAAAACTGACATAATATCCTTTTAATGTTGATATGTTAGCAAACACATCCAGCAGAGATGGAACAACATTAGCATTTGTTTGTGTAACCTGAAGAAAATATTCCCTCTGGTCTGGTCTCCACCAACTCCTGAGGGAAATATCTGGCTTTTTAGCTGCTACTATTGTGTTCACCAGCTAGTCGCTAACTTTGTCTGCTGTCTGGTGTTGGGCAAGTAGCTTGCTTTATCAAAGCTTTTACACTCAAAACAGTTTCCTGCTGAAAACTACACTGATGAGACCCGTTAGAATGAACCGAAACAGTAAAAGTTGCGTCCCGTAAAACCAAAAGAATAATCTGAAAGACGCTACAATGCTGCATAGAGCTGAGGGGAACTGCAGAGGAGGATAATGGAGGATAATTCTCTGTTGGTTTGTCACTAAAAAAATGTAGTAACCAGATTTTCAAAGATCAAATATGTTTTTGTATGAATTCAATGCAATAGGTGTGGATTATTTCAAAATATTGTAGTAACCTAAACCTGTACGGTAAATATTGTTATTACCTACTTTGTCATTATGATGAAGGCTATCACTGGGTGATACACCTACTCACATTATTTATGTATAAAAAATGTTGTCATCTTTACATAGCACACATAAAATGGGTAATGTATGACAAGATAATAACAACAAGTATTAAAAAAATAAGTGACCTCTTTCACATACAAATACATGTACACATTTGAACCAATGTTAATATAAAAACAGCTTTAAAGCTCCTCAACCACAAGTTTGTGACCACTTTAGGGCTTCATGGAGGGATAGCAGGGAGATGTGGTGGTGGAATACTACTTTGTTTTATATACAATGTTTTTTTAATTTACATTTTAATTCAAATTCACAGATTGAAGTTCACTGTAACTGTAAAAAAAACAACAACCCTGAAAATATATATCATCACATCAAAATATGGTGGATATCAGCCCTCTATGCACCAGAGGTTCCACAATGTGAAATTAGTTGAAGCCTCCTGAATTAAATGAACATGCAGGCCACATTTGATGGCGGCACTTGGGAAACAAGTTGGCTACTAGCATACTGTCCTTTAAGCTGATGAAAGTTCAGCAGTGGAATAATTACTGTCGCATGCTTGAAGCCCTATACTCTTGGGAAGAATTCCTCCAGGGAACCAGACCCAGACTCCTGGAAATAGTTATCCTCTCCAGTTAGTTCACTGACTTTGGCATGTAAGAAGTCTCTCTCTTTTTCCAAGTCCTGATATTCCCTCAGTAGCCACCTCAGCAGGTTGTTGCAGCAGGAACATAACTGGGTTGAATTCTGTTGAGACCGGTCAATCTGGCACACGTCTGCCACTACGGTGCTGTTGAAAGGAAACTGATCTGTATCTTCTTTTGAATAAACTGTGGCAGAAATCAGAAATTGCAAGTTATGATTGCAAAAGGAGGAAACACATTACAACAGTGATTGCCAAAGTGCCATGGCTTATATTGCATTTGTAAGACAAATTATTGTTGATCACAACTTACAGGCAATGTGCAGGGAGATGTTGAGAGTACCTTGTATGATACACAACAGTCCTAAAGTTAAAATCCCAATTCTGAAAAGTCTTCTCTCTGTGGGGGTCATACCTGCATACACACACACACATTGCAGGCAATCATTGTGTAATTCAGGATAATGACATTGCTATCTGACCCCCTCCACAATGTGGTCACACTCTGATGTAAGATAACTGGTCTTCTAACGTTCCTTACAAAACTTCCTCTTTAAATCGAAGTTCTTTGTAGGATGATGATCTGAGCTACAAATCCGATCATTGTTGAGATTTCCCAGACGCTTCATCATTTATTAAAATACTAAGGCAGTTCATTTCACGGAAAACACAAGAAACAATCATTGAATCCCTGAAGAACAAAGCTGTTTTGCAGTATCCTTCAATTGGATCTTTTAATAAGTTATTCTTTTTTGTGCTCTTACCTGACTGTTTAGTGTCACCGCTGTTTGTTTCAGTCCTCCCAAACTCATGTATGGTGGCGTAGTCAGAAAGCTCCAACTCCTGCGCCATCGTGATCTACCGTGGGAAGGTTTGGGCTTAAACTTACTGCTACTCTGACAATGCTAACAGTCTCTGCAGTGTCTGATGTATCACTGCTGTGAGGGTGATCACATGTCTTTCAAAGACAGGAAGTTGGTATATGATTACAGGAAATACATAGTTATGAGTCAGCCTCAGAAAAGACTAAATTTACAGAACAGGTGCAATTTCTGTACACATATTTAAATCATTCAGCTTTCATTGTATATAAAAACATCCTTTTTTCATAATTTTTCTGGAAATCTTAAACAGCTAACCTTTATGAGTTCCAAATTGTCACAAACTGAAAAGAGAATCAGTTTATTAAGGTCTTGAACCAGGTTGGTCAAATCTTGCAGTAAATTGATTGGCAACATGTAGGGTTTCATTTTGTCTGGGGCTGCAATCAGTGTTGTGACCCAACAGCAGTAGCACTATTTAGCTTGAACCGGTAAGAATGGGCATTTCACCCCTTATTGCATTTTTTGACACTTTTGCCCAAGAAATATCAAAGTCTAGATTGTCATGAAATTTACTGGGCACATTCACATTCATGCCCCTCAGAGGATGAACCCTTTCATTTTGGAGGCCATGAACTCTCCTCCAGTGCTTCTCTCAAGCAAACTGTCAACATTTAATCTCAAGATATTTCCAATTGGCATAGTGCTGTTTGTCAAAACAGACTTTACATTTTTACTTTTTGATGAAGCTCAAAGAATTCCAAAATTCTAACTGTCTGCTCACACTTTTGCAATATCGGACATACGCAGAGATGTATATTGCAGCCTGGAGGGAGGCTATTATAGTTTTCAATTGCTTGCACACATTTTCTGAAAGTGTGGCTCATTTTCACAAACACAAATCCAACAAGCCACATACAAAGCTCCACAGAAATCTTGCAAAGCTATCATTGCATTCAAAACAATGTTTAAATGACACACACACACGTACCATAGAATAACTAGACAAGAATCCACTGAACTCTGATGTGCTTTTTTCCCAACTATACTGTTTGCATATTGGTTTGTTTTTATATTATTACTGTATGAGCATTAGACTGCATCCTGCTTTTTGTTTTTATCTGACCACAGGAACTTACTGACTTCACAGGCAACAGTCGCTTTGAACAATCAGCAGGGAGAATATCGCCTGGCATGACGAGTCCAGCCCTGAATCCAGCCCTGATGCTTCAGCAGCTACATCACCACATGCTTCCTCCGTTGCTTGTATAAAAGGGGTATGGGCTCATGGGGATTGCATTCATATACCTTCCAACATCAACCAGTAAAGTGGAGAGTCCACCTTTGGCCCTGTATTCCTGAAGCCTTGACTGCTAATTGAAAAGCGACAGGTGTTTGTCCGTGTGAGGAGTCAATGGTGTAATTGGCAGATAGAATTTAGCTTTCTGAATGGCGGCTTCTTTATGTGAACACATGAGATTGTGACGTGTGACAGTGACGACTGGTAAACATAGAGCTTTGAATGGTTTCAGTCACTGAGTGTGCACTTGACAAAAACTGTAGGTCTTTCACAACCATTTTTTGCTAATACATAGTATAACTGCAATGGTTTTAAAACATTGGAAAATGTTCATCTCATAGACCCTTTCAAATACACATAAATGTGACACTAAAGAATTTAGTTGCATAATTTTGTCATCAAGCATTGCTCCATCTTCCCATAATGTAGCATCTAAAGAGGAGGAATAACCTCATGTACTGTAGCGATATCATGATAATCAATAATCTGAGAGCTACAAAATAAAAAATGAACTATGTGCTCATATATCACAACAAGCTGAGCTGAAAACTAACACTGTAAACATCATTTAAAGATGTATTTTAACTAAATGCAATTATTAAATGTGTTGAATGTTACAACACAGTACAGCACATTCAGAGACGCTTTACAATTCATTACTTGCGCACACTTATCCCAGCATTTTCAGCAAGAACAGGAGACTGCAAGAAAATTGACAATAGTGACAGCTGGCTGTCAAACATTTAGTGACAGGTATCAACTAACACATGCAGAGTGTCATAAAGGGAGAAGGCATACATATGCAAACGGCTGTCGACCTCACAGTGAAGATGAAACCATGAACATGTGAATTACACATGTGATACGGCTTCTACACACGCTGGTGGCTGTTCAGCTTACATTTATGTATGAACTCTGATCCACCCAATGTAATATTTTCCCTAGAGGTGAAATCCAGGGGAAGAAGATATTAATGCCTGTCACCTGAGCGGGCTGCCACAGTAAAAGCAAAACTTTATCAGTTCAAATTAAAGCTGCGGTGGTGCAAATGATACAAATACTGACGATACTGTACCACTCCCATATCCTAACAACCACAGGGGGAAACGTACATGATAGAGTTGTGGAGACGGATGAAATTAATGGGTGTGTTCGGCTGGAGAAGAGCTGCTTCATGGCGCTGAGGTGGATTACAGGGTGCAACAGTGCATTCTAGTGGTGAATAGGAAAATCATAGGAAGCGTTTGAAAAATGTGGTCAGGTTGAAATATTTTTGTGGGGCTTTCATTGCCAGTTTGAATGTTGAAAAGTGTTCAAAAAACTGAAAGGATCTTGATCTTGTGTAGCAGCACAGTGACCTGAGGCCTTTTCATCTCTGATGCTGCAGGTTGAGATAAAGATTGTTTAAGGGTGCCTTTTGCCTTTTTTACTGTGGAGAACTCATCATGAGAGGTGGCGCAGATTATTAACACCAGATTACTTAATAATGCTTTTCCAATGCTGCTTAAATTCAGCTTTACCGAAGCTGACAAAACCAATTGGTAATGCCAGTGGTGTACAGGTACGCTACAAGTGAAGCTCATGAAAAGAGACCACAAAAGAGATGAGATTTGGGGTGAAGATATGAGTACGTCATGTATCGTATATATACAGTATTTATAGCTGAGTCCATCCATGCAGAAAAAACAATCCCGAACTCAGAGGCAGAGGCACACAGATACCTGCACACATGGTCACTGCACACATTCACCAGAAAAACTCAGCCATTCATTCGCACAGTCCCTCTCGCACTATTCCATATCATGCACCTGTGCACACACATTCACATTCAATTACATGAATTCAGATGCACTCATGCAGGAGAGCACACACAAACACCCAGCTGCATGCATACAGGTATTTCAGGTGAGCGAGTGTGTGAGTGTGCATGCACATGTGAGACTTCAGTTTCTAAAAACAACACATAAATCATGGAAACAACGGCAGCAGTCAGTTGTGTGTGTGTGGATGTGGATGCACCCACTAGAGCCTACAGTGCTGCCAAACAGGCCATGATGTCACTCTGCTGGCAGGAAACCTATCGCTGAAGATCTTTGTTCTTTGAAGAATTATTTTTAGCCACGCTAGCAGCATGACTCTTTGGATTGCAATGTCGGCCTGTCAGTCAGTCAGTCAAGCGCTTTGATCCGGACTGAAATATCTCAACGACTATTTTATGGGTGAATACTACTGACTAAGTGATCCCCTGACTTTCCCTCCAGGGCCACCAGCAGGTTGACATTTTTGGTTTTTAGTGATGTCTTGAGAGCTATTGAATGCATTGCCATTAGCACCACAAGTCAAACTTTATTACGTTATTAAATCTTGTAAAGACATTCGTGGTTCCCAGAGGATGTATCCTCATGATCCCCTGACCTCGCCACCAGCACTAGTGAGGTTGATTTACAGCTTTGAGCGAAATGTCTCAACAGCTATTGGACGGATTGCCATGAAATGTGGTGCACACATTCCTGTTCTCCTCAGGATGAATTATTGTTTATTATTTTTATTATTAGAATTATTATTATAAGTTTGGCGATCCCTTAACTTTTTATCTAGCCCCATCATCAGGTCAAAATTTGAATTCACAATACTTGTGACATTCCCACCATCCTCAGCTATATTGCCTGTTTAGTACTAATTAGCAAATCTTAACATGCTAAACTAACATAAACATAAGAAACAATATACATGCTTAACATTAGCATGTTAGCATTGTTATTGTGAGCATGTTAGCACGTTAATATTAGTATTTTGCTCAAAGCACTGCTGTGCATAGCATCACAGAGCTATTAGCATGGACACTAAGTCTTGTTAATACACCAATACAATACAATGCTGCGCACTGACACTGCCACAACCTAAAGGACTTTCACTCATTTATTTTAAACGCTAAACTTTTCTTGTCCTTGCATACAGTCAAAATTGCTTTTGTATTGTCAGAGTTTATTTTATATCTTGACAGCGATACCCTTTTTTGCATTATATCACCTACAGTACGGTCAGTGTGCAGAGCTGTTCCAAAATACCAAGGCTTCAGACATTGTGTGCAGTTTTGTCAACAATAAACTTGTGCGGGATGACCAAAGACTCGTCTTCTTTGGAGGAAATGAGCCAGATGTGGCATGTTGTTTCTCATTAGTGACACGCAGCTCACTCTTTTCCCTGTTAAAGCAAATACACTGTTTTAACTGTGTGTATGACAGCTGGAGATGAGTACTCAGTTAAGTGGAAGAAAATAAATCAAAGCACTTGCCATCTTTTTGTGATGATTTGTCTAATTCTTGTCTGGTATGTCCGGGGGGTGGGGGTGTGTGTGTGTGTGTGTGTGTGTGTGCGGTGGAGGAACAGAGCAACTCAGAGAGAGAGACAGAGAGAAAGTGTGTGTTTGGACCAGCTGCACAGCAAATCTGTTTATTCTGCACAATTTGGCATCAAACACAACAGACTGCTGAGTGCTTGCTACTGCTTGTGGTGCCCCATTAAAATGGAATTTATTGCTGCCTTAAGAGCAAGTCTGAATTACACATTTTTCCCCCTGCGCTCCGTCCTCCTCTCTCTCTCATTTGCACTTTCTCCGCTGTGGTGATGGTAGTAGTGTTTTTTCCCCCCACTTCTAGCAGCAGCTGTCAGACAAGTCGTCAGAACGGCTCATTACAGACCCAAACGGGCAGGTATGGTTGGCATGCCCACCTACCTGTCAGCCATCACTGCCATCTCCACTGTCACCTGAGTGAGTGGCATTGTCCATGAATGTGGTGGCATCTCATGCACCCCGAGTGCATGAGATGCCACCACATTCATGTAGCGTACACATTCATGGTGTACGCTACACCTTACAGATGCTAAACCATTTTTAGTGTTTCATTGTCCTTCACTTCCCCCTCAGAGGCCAGTCATTTGGTTGAAAGGTGTGTCCTCTGAACAAGTGAGAAGACATGCTTGTTATTTGCAGGGAGCCTGTGTCATGTGGGTATTTTTAGCCAGTTTGATGTCACATCTCTGTTCCAGTTGCATCCAGATGACATAGACTGAAATAATCAAGTCCCTGTTTAAGCTTTATGGCACATAATGTCGTCAGCATGACAACCTGTTACCCGTTTAATTTACACTTGCAATCAGACTTTGAACTTATGCTGTAAAGAGAGCGTGAACTCAGGGCACACATCTCGCTCCATAAATCTCCTCAGCCAATGATAAATTCATATTTAATGACCACGGCTATCGTCTGGGAAGGAGGAGCATTCTTTCATTATTGCCTCTTTCCCTTGCTGCTTGGTCGAGATAATTGATTTCTCTGTGGTAACAAGGTATCGACCACGCATGGTAGCCGGCTAAGACGGCGGTTCAATTCAAAGGAGGGGTGGAGAGGGAGCAGAGGGGAAGAGAAAATAGAGGGAACGAGGGATGAAGCCAAAGAAGAGACGGAGTGTGAGAGCATTGAAAGCCAACAAGGCAGACAATTATTTGCAGTTAAAAAGCTCACTGGCTTTAGGTGGGTGTAGATTGGACAATGCCTCTCGTCTTGTTTTCCAGGGCTCTTATAAGCCTTGTGCATAACTTAGTTTGGTATTTCAGTGTTGAATGTTTAAATCACCAAATGGAAAGCATATTGATCACACAATCTGTCACGTAATTCACTGAAAACAGTGTCAGAAACAAATCTGGAGGACCACTTTTCAAGCACATGCTTCGCCTGCTAAGGACGCACTATATCGGCCCTGTGCTCGTGTTTATAAATTGCAGCATTGGATTTTTGTTCTCTAAACCTGACAAACTGCTCCTTCTTCCCTGCCCTTGTTTTTTATGTGATTTCAAAAACAAATTTGCATGATGCCAAGCCTAATCCGCCTGCAAATCTTTCCAAAACTAGTGAGCAGGTTCTACAGCAGCCACAAATCAAGAACATAGAAATGCCCCCCAGGCAAGTGACAAAACATGTAGAACAGTGTGTTTCATGTAACAAATGCACACACACAAGTAGTCAAACACAAGACATGCATATATCTAGTGGTTAACATGGCTTTTTACTTTAACAAACATATTGATTAGGTACGTGGTCAGATGGGTGGATTTGACTGGCGGTTATTGAGTTAACATCTCTGAGGTGCTGACATTATTGGCCCTGATCTCAAGCAGGCAACGCTGCAGATACCCACCACATGCTCGACACATATAGACTGTATTTTCAATCAGTCAATTACAGCGATACCTAAACATTATGAATTGAATAATGTATTGATTGTATTCACCTCTGGAAGCTGAATACAATCAATACAATCAATAATGTATCGATTGTATTCAGCTTCCAGAGGTGTAGCAGTAGAATAGTTTGGTTCATTTGGCATCACTGCCTGCAGTTCACTCTATAAATAGAGGAATTAAACAGTGCTGTTGTTGTTGTGTGTTTACCAGCTTACATTGTAATTTATTTAAGAGCTCTTAATTGGACTAGTTACTCATTTGGCCCTCGTTGGTCCCACAGCAGAGTGGAGCTCTATCAGTGCACACTGGGGCGTGCTGGAATATGGAGCTGCAGAGACACACTGTACACAGCCAGCTGTTTGATGTCTGCAGCCGCCAAGCGTATGCTGCACCGTACAGCATAAATAAACACACAATCCCCCGATGAGAGGACAGACCGGCACACAGGAGACCTTATTTCAGGCTAATGAACTATTAATGTTGATTTGAAATTCAAACATTTTCGGAGGGTCTTCTCTGCAGTCATTCGAGGCTCTTTGTGTGTGTGAGTGAGTGAGACGGTGAAAAAGAAAGGAAGCGAGAACGAACTCATTTGGATGAACTCTGCGCACAATATTTTCATTTCTCCCCCAAACAGCTGGGCTTGGATCTCAAAGGGCCTCTGTGTGTGTGTGTGTGTGTGTGTTGCTGAGGCTCTGTATTGAAAGAGGCCATATAAAATGTATGTCAATGGGTTCAGCCTGGCTTAGTGCTCTCCACAGCAACTGTTAATGGAATAACTATAAGATGTATAAATGATCCTTGCTTTAATTCATAATTATGTTGGACCTCATCGCCTGCCCACTCAGCCCAATAGATTATGGAAATAGCTATAATGACTATTGGAACAATGAGCCAAATTGCATTATCATTCAGTGCCACGCCGGCTTTGGAATAACTGGCGTCGTGCTTTTGCTCTTTCACTGAAGATCTTGAATAACAATGGCCAGCATTCAATTTACACCAAGAAAATGAAGATGAAGTGTTAAATATGAATGAAGGTTTAAGGCTGCGTGAATAGTTAATAGGGCAACACTAATCCATGTCCAGGTGTGAATAGCTGGTAGCAAAACCCACACATCCTACATGTATGCCTCACATGCCCTAGGGCCTCTTTTCAACAGGGTTCCTCGCCCCACACGCATGAACAACACCCACCAAGACAAAAGAGCCAGTCTTTTGATGTTTTATTTTAAGCTCAACCATGGACTTTTTGTGTGATCTTAATTTGAGCCAAGACAAAAAAGGAATGAGCGTTAACATTCAGTCCACAAAATCTTTGGTGAAAGTAGCTACATCAGTTAGACAATATTTCATTAGAGAAATAGAACCATATAATGGAATAAATGTACAACAAAGTATAAAACATAATGTAGAATTACTGGAGTCTTACAACCTCACACTATGCACATTTCTTAACTGGCAGGCAAAACATGGCTGGATTTAGTTTTAATTAGTGAATACTATGAATCCGATTTAGTCAATATTAACATATCTCTAAATAACTCATACTTGAACCAGTAATGTCATCATCACGCTGAAATCTGGAGCTGCTAAAGGTGACATAAGAGAAGAGAGAGAGGGGATTTCCTCAGAGGCAGCATAATTTTTTGTGCTGTGTGCATGCAGTTTTCAAATTCATAAATTAAAAGAAGCTCCAGATTTTATTTTGTGATGACCACACAGGTGCGAGTCTCAGATCTCTGGCTTGTGAGAGAGAAAATATTGACTAAACTGTCCCAGGTCACAGGAATAACTTACAGTACTCCCAATGATCTGTTGATATATCACCTAACGAGTGTCAGTGATACTGGCTGGTTGTGTGCATAATATACAGTAGGTCATCTTCATTGGTTAAGGCGTGCACATCAAAAGTGGTGCAACAGCAGCCTCTAGTGGCATGTACTCGGATTGTTACATAGATACAGTGCAAAATGCAACATTATTCCCATTCAGTATCAGTGTTTACATTGCAGCGTAGTTAAAGTATATAAGTTGTCATGATTGGTATACGTCATAGCACACAATCAACATAAATATAAAACAAAATGTTAAATCATGAAAACAAAGTCAACAAAGTTGTAGGACAATGACGAGGCAACCAAAACCAAAAGAGAGAGACACTGGCCAATAATACAACTTCTCTCCACACAGCCGTTTGGTTCATGCGTGCTCGAGCACCTCCGTCGCTGTGGTTACAACCACAGGTTCAAAGATGGACCGGCACCAATGAGTGCACAGCTTTTGAACATCAAAAGATCCTTGAGTTGGTTTTGAATGGTTGCTTGGTCATTAGAGCCTTAAAAACTTCTTACAATCACATAGAAGTCACCACAGTTTTGGTCAACAATAAAATCATTAGTAATCAAAGATATAAAAACAAACTTCAACACGCATGTGCAGTAATCTTTTCAAAGAAAAAATCTGGTTAGAAAGTCTTGCATAAAATAATTGAATAAAAAAAAACTCAGTAATAAAACTGTTACATGCTAACATTGCACAGTAGTTTTTCCCACATGATTATGTGAATATATTTTCACTTATTGCAGTAAATAACCCAGACGTACAATATGGGTGAACCTTTTTGCCTTTACTTCAGCTGCGGAGAAGCGAAGAAGTTGCACTGGCGGTTAGAGGCAGCTGTTGCTTTGCTCTTGCTCCCAAATCTGAGGGTGGGGAGGGGGTCGGGGGGCAGACAGGAGAAGTTTAAGCTTAGTAAGAGTCATTTTAGCAAACGCAATAGGCCAAACAACTGTGAGGACAAATGTTTAGAGGTAAAAACAGGAATCCATTCTTAATATGTGGACAACTTGGATTGTTGATCATTTAACTTTTTTAGTTCAAAGATTAAAATGTATCTGGAGCTGCTGTTTGACACAATGACCTACACTCAAACCTGCTTAAGTTCAAGCTTTATTCAAGTTGGAGACTTTTTAGGGTTTAACTGAAATTTCTATAAAGACCTCTGTTCAACCTGCATTTCCTACCCAGAGTTAACATGTGTGGGTTCCTTTTACATTAAACCGGACCTGTGATATCTCAGTGTCTAGCTGTTTACACAAGACATTGGTACATGACATGCCTCAGGCAATGTGTCAAAGGGATGATTGTGAATAAAATTACCATTATAATTTCCATTACATTCCTCTGCATTATATATACACATATAGTGCAGTGTCCATGCAGCAATAAAATGATCTATTAGGATTTTAACTAAAAATATCAAATTCAAATTTCAAATCCACAAGGGAATGAAATTAGTTTGATAAACCCCTTTAGAAACCAAAACCTGTAGGAGAGAGGTGAGAATTGTATTAAAAGATAATATAGCATAATTTTTCTTTCCCTTTCAGCAAAAATGTGCAGAGACAGAGAAGTTATCAAGGAGCCAGTCATACAGGTCTTTACTGTCCACACAGCAGACAGTCATCCAAGATAACTTTATCCAAGATTACAAATTAATTTGCAACTAGCTTTCATGGGAAAAAAAAGAAGAAGATTGCTAGATAATAATTAACATGATAATTTGTTATGGCTAATGTCATTAGCTTGGATTAGGCTATGTGACATTTGAAGAATGTGGCCCTGCTGTTTCTCTGGTTTGTATTAACAGACTGTGACAGCGAGTGTGAGAGTATGAGGGAGCTTACATGGTGGTGCTGGAGAGGGTGTGCATCATGCGCTGGGACAGCGAGCTGGAGGAAGGTGTTTTGGCCATCATCTGGTGCTCTGGAGTGGTCACTGGTCCTAATAGGCTCACTGCAGATTAAATGTCAATACATCCTCAGTTTAACACAGGTCACTTTGTTATTCATCAACCACAGATGCTGAGTACAAATGAAAAAAGTTGTTTTTAATCTCTTATCGGCCACATCATGTGTACCATTTACAAACAGTGCTTTCAAATTAAATAAAACACAGTCTTATTCTCATGCTATTCATTTCGGAGGAACTTTTATTCTTCAGTGATTTACCTTGGTGGTCTGGAGTGTCAGTGTGAGCATTGTCCATGGCTGCATTATATGGATAAGCAAACTGGCCCCAGTAGTTTCCTGGAATACTGAGCAAGCGCTCTATGACCTAGAAAGACACAAAATAAATCCAGTATTTGTAGTCAAAACGAAAGCACTCACAGCCTTTTACTTCAACTATGTGCTACTTTACAAACACTGGACTAGGGCTCTGACCATAGTGAATATTCAAAGCAGTTATTCTTTATTCTCATTCACTTTACCCTCGGTTGTCTGTTTGTGTCGTGCAGGATGGTCATAGGGTCTGGGTCGGGAACAGCATGACCCACAAGAGTGGGGCCAAACACCCTGGCCAGGTTGTTCACATCCATCTTGGTAGCAACACTCTGAGAGACCCTGGGAAAAGCAAGGGGTAGAAAAACGATGTAGGAGTTTACAACATGGTTGCTCACTCTTGTCTCACACCTTAAACAATTTGGATAAAAGTCCTTCTGGCTGACACCACTCCTGTCTAAAGGGTGGAAGGTAATGGGAGCAGATGAGAGTAACAACAGGATAAAATATGAAAATCACTTCTGCAGATGGATCATCAGGCAGGCCAGAGTGTCTCGGTTGGGTTGAGGCAGCTCGCTGATGGTCTGATACAACATGGCGAGACTGTTGCCATCATCCTGGATTTCTACAAAAACATTAACACCCGTCATTTAATGAACATTTATTGCATGTTCCCTCCATCCCATGGAGCTCTTTAATCCACTCAATTTTAATACTTCTTCTTAAAAAGAATACTGTTACGCAAACATTCAGACTGATAAAGGCTTCTGAGAGTACAGCAATCTTCTGTAAGTGATTCTACACGTCTCAGAAACTCACCCGCTGCTTCCATGAAGGCTTTGTTGAGGTGGAAGGTGAGTAGCGGCTCTGGAAGCTTTCTGAGGAAGTCTTTGAGGACACCTGTAATGACATTGATGTCTTCTACTTTGTTAAGTGGAGGCAGAGTCTTTCCTCTAATCAGCTTCTCCTTCAGCCCTCTCACCAAGCGCTCGTGGCCAGAGACTCTGTACAGGCCAACCTGGGGCAAGGAAAAGATAAAAGAAACCAGCTGTCATTGTCTGGCTGCCTGCGATACCGTACTGAATGAGATAACTAATTAAAAGAGAAATTATCCACTGTAATCGCTCAAGGTAAAGGATCAGAGCAAGTAAACAAGGACTTTAATAAAGTCTGTCTCACCTCATGTAGGCCTCTGTGTTCAATCTCCTTAATGCAGTAGATAACCAGAGCTGGGATCTTTGGAGAGGTCACTGGGGCAAAGTCAGCCAAGGTGGTCTGCAGACAAAATACATCAGTTCATATTTATAGGTGGCATGAAAGTACTAGAAAATCATAATGGAGTGGAAACATGTCATAAAGCACGGAGGAAAATGTACCTCTGTGTTCTTGATGGGGGTGCTAACAGCTGTGGGATTACAGGGCAGGGGACAGCGCTCACGACACTCTGGGTGGGCCACAACTCTACAATCCTGGCAGCGAAGGTACATCTTGCCAAACTTCGTCCTTCTTCCACATGGTACACAGAACTCAGACTTGATCACCTTAGTGATAGAGGGACCACAGTGCCCCAATGTGAGTAGATAATTCAATAAGGTGAACCGGCTTGTAGTGTTGATGCAGGTAGACACAGTACAGATATAGTCTTACCGTTTTGGGGATGAACTGGTGCTTCTTTCCTCCTCTATTAGCTCTGGGGGTCCGGAGTTGGGCTGAGAAATCTGGTACTGGTGTGCTGGGAGCCTCACTGGCAGTCTCAGATTGGTCAGTGGTGGTTGTATCACCCCATGCTGGAGCAACTGTAGACGCACATGTTGGTAAAAATCACAAAACAAATGAATTTTACAACCAATTTGTTTTACAGTCTAATTAATGGTTCTGTTGTAAGGTCATAGAGGGGATCAAAAAAGATATACAAAATTCTCACCACTCTTTCTGCTGCGCGTCCAGTAAGGCACAGTTTCAATGGTGGAGACAGCCTCAACAGTACCACCATTCACAGGCACAGTGATGGTGGTTTTGGTTACTATAGACTCATTCATCTGATTCATATAAAAAAAAAGAAGATATTTGCTGCTCTTTTCAACCAAACTGATAGCCATTTTATTTGTCTCCTACTTAAATAGCAGAGATATAAACACCAAAGCTGTTTTACAGACGTTAGTGTTATATAGTACATTCAGCTGGAGAGGTCAGCATTACCCTATCTGATGTGCGTCCAGTGGAGCGAGGCTTCTTCATTGCCTGTGGAGGAAGCTCAGAGAGTTTTCTGGAGGAACGCTGTGGATTAAAATGTACAGAAACTTTCAAAAACACTTTGTCGTAGACCCTGCTATGTGGACAGCAAATAGCAGGACAAAGTTGTGCTGATGTATCAAACCAGTAACTGCCTCTAATCTAACCAGAAAGCAAATTATCAGTCAATCATTAATACACGGAAGGAGGCACCTATTCAAAATGCGAATAAAGACATAACTCACCCGTTTCTGGCGTTTCCGCAGTCTTACAGTCTTCATTGCAGAAGAATCCCAGTCCTACAGGAAAGGTGGAGAGATAGACCATAGTACTTAATTAACTCATCTTAACGAACATTGTTGTCCCACTATGTGATCCTCAAACCAGCAAATATACAGTGAAACTGTATAAAATGGGTCAATATACCAGAGAGTCGTCCGTTTGGTCATAACTGATGTCTGACAGCAAAGAAGCTGATTCATCGATGGTATTTAACCTGTAAAATAGATTAAAGTCAGCATTTAATCTTGCTGTTTGAATTCTATTCCCTACAATGTACAGTATGTATGCTGCACCTCTATACAGTGACAGACAATGTATTCATTAGCTAGAGCAACAGAACAGTACCATAAATATAAGTGAAAACTGAAGAAAGGATGAGGCACTGTGGTTAGATGAACACCTAAAATCATTATTACGGTCTCATCAGTACTCTCTGGGAAAAACCCCCAATAATGATGCACATGTATTTGTTTCAGAACCAGACGAGGAGGTTCTGACCTTCGACTGGAGTTGAGGTTGCCTTTAGCAGCCTGTGCTGCCTGGGAGTGAGCACTGAGGAAGGCCAGGGCGGAGCGCTGCTCCTCACTCAGGTGGACACTGTTACCGTTGTTTTCTGATAACAGCAGCTCCCGGATCAGCTGTAGCTGACGTTCCTGTTACACCCACATAACAGCAGGTCGAAAGGGACAGGTCCATACACAGAAAACACAGACAAATGCAAAAAAAAAGCCTTATTTAGTGGTGACGAATGTCATTGTCTGATGATTCACATCTAGCTTTTTCCTTTTTCTAATTTCCCATGTATCCCCTAAACGACCATGCAGCTACACATGATTTATACGTATTGGTGCACCAACCAGCTTCTCATAGACAGCCTCAGCCTTCTGGCGCCGGCGGATCTCCACATCCACCTGGTTGCGAGCATGCTTCAGTTTGACCTCCAGGGCTCCCCTCTCAGTCTCTGCTTTAGCCAGCACCTCTTTACAAGAAACCAGCTCCTCACCTGCTCGCAGCCACTTCTTACGGGACTCCTCAAAGTTCACTGCCATCTGCAGGAACTCTGAATAAGACAACAGAAGAGGAGATTGTTGTATTGCTGCTGTGCACAATGTACTGCTTTCCTCTGTGGTGGTTACGTGTATTAGGCCTCCAAATTTAAACAGGTTTTCAGTGGCAATGATGCAAATTACCTCAAGACAGAGGACAAAAAGACAGAGTGCTCTGCTGTAAAGTGAAAAATGAGTAACAGTTCTTTCCTCTTGGTTAAAATGGAAATGAACTGCATTATCTGGACTATTGAAATGTTTTGAGTTTTTTTTATTTTTTTTTTTTACTATGCCCCAATAGCTATTTCAACCATTTGTGTCAATCTTCACCATCATTTGCCTGTAGTCCTGACCTTGTCAGCCTTTACTTACTAACGTAGATGCTCAATACTCAATGGCTAATAATTCATTGCACCAACTCTTGTGATGGTAATGCACCCAATATTACTGCTACTAACGTTAGCACCTTGCCACAGCAGACCAGTTTAACTACACTAACGCTACACAAGTACTTTGTGTTTCACTGACAGGCTCCTAAAGAGGTGGCAAATAGCAAAATAAAGTGTGGAAATAACTTACGTGGTTCAATGCCCTCATTCAGTCCGTCCACCTGGGCTGTCAGACTCTGGAACTGGTTGTACAGGTTCACCACAGACGACTCCATCGTGTCTTACTGCAGCTGGGTTAGCAACAGTTGACATAAACTTAGTCAGATTAGTAGGGAGAAATGCGTGAGTTGGATGATAATTGCTGGTTAATTTCATGTTAGTTTTATTTTGTTGACGTTTGACACTTGTTCAGCCCCGTTGAGACTATCGTTGAATGAGCAGTAAGGTTACAAACACTACATTTCAGGTCACGTGTGAAATGAATAACTAACGCTACCTCTATCATAGAACTAAAGAAAAACAACTAACGCGTTTACGTTAGCCGTGAGTACCTCCACGGTGTTCAAAACTACTCGCAAGATTGTTAGCTAAAGTAATGTCACGCCGGGTTTAACGTTACTGCTATGATAAAGCTATCAACATGCTAACATGAACGTTAGCAGGTTTGTGTTGACCTGACTTACGCTAGCTAACGTTACCTATCGTTACGTTGGTCAAAAGTAAAAAACAAAACAAAAAAACAAACACTTACCTGTGCAAAATCTTTCCCGTGATAGTGCGACTGACATGTAATGTAACCACGTCCGATGTTAAAAGTAGAGGTTAGATTGTTTATTCCCACACCGGCTACAGCAGAGCCACACCTGCCTGAAAAAGTTTGCACATTCTTCTTCAAAGTTCAAAATCAGCGCCGGTTTTCTTCCTCGTCAGCTGCTGTGGCGGATGTCGGAGCCCTCTATCGCCCCCACACATCCAGAGTTGTAACTGCAGGGATATTGTGGCGATATGTTTCCTTGCTTCCCAAAGCAGAACTCCAAGGGTCCTCTGCGGTCACTGTGGGCCCTCTGGGAGTTAGAGGTGTATCAACATAATTCACTAGACGGTAGCCCTATGAGATACAGTATTATGTGAAATATAAAAAAAACACACACACATTTATTATATGACATTATATATCATTATTACAGATGACCCGGGAGTCTACTTACAGCAAGCAGCATTAACTGAAATTGCACTGTATGTTATGAATCAATATATTACTCAGTCACTAAGTAGGTCTATTTTAAAAATCTATAATGTTTAGATTTTATGTCATCATGCATACATACATTTATTTTTTATCTGACCCATTGATTTGTTAACATCTTCATTTGTAAATAACTTTATTAATGTCTGTATTTGTTGCCCAGGACATGGGGACATACAGAATACGCCATATAGCCTATAATGATCCATTGTACTGTATTTCATCATCTACTGTATGGAAAGACAACAAAACATTTTAGGTAGGGATCTCTGGTTCAAAATCTGTGTCAAATTGGGCTGGGTCTGTAGTTTTAAGAACCTCTGGAGGTTTTTAAAATTATATCTGGGCTTGAGGCCACTTTCTTTCAAATATCTGCTTCTAACTTGTTAAGTGTACAGCAACCCCATTAGTAATATCAATAACTTTCATATATAAGCAATTTTTTGCACAATGAATAAAAAAGGCAGTTATGCTTGAGGTGAGTCAGTCCAGTATCTGTGCTCTCCTTACTGTGTATCAAAGTCTGCAATAGAGTATGGTAAAATTATGTGTGAAATCGTAAAATCCTTTGAAACACTCAGCGACTGTGTCCTGTTGTCGTGGGCCTGGCACATGGGATGCACACAGCTGCATCATTAATCAGCCATGGATGGCATATCTGGGTGCAGCAGCAGCAGCTCTACTGTGCAACATTTAATGAGGGTACAACACACACACACACACACACACACACACACACACACACACACACACACACACACACACACACTAAATCCTAATGTGTCCATAACGCATTAGACATTTTTAAACAACTCAACAATAGACTATAACTGATTAGTGTGTTTTTATAATCTATTGGCAGTCTGATTTAGCAATACACTTATTCCCAGAATACAGTGTGCGTGTGTGTGTGTGCTCTGAATACTGCAGGTCCATTAGAGTTGATTTGAGATAATAGGATCTGTCACTCAATATGTATTCTCTGTCTTTATCAATTATTCATCTCCATATGTACATTTCCTCCAGTAACCTGATCATTTAACTGCCAGACTTCTCTTTTTCCTTTTTCCAATAACTATTTGCCCTTTCTTAAACTGAGTGGACTATTACTGCCATCTGCAAGTGGAATCAGCCGATTATTTTTAAACAGAGCAGTTGCTTTCAGGAGTCTTTTTTTTCATTCACCATAATGTTTTTAAATGTGTTTATAACATAGTGCAATTAGGTCTTCATTTATTATTTATCAGATCAGACAACATAGTGTAAAAGGCACGTTACCACTTTGCCGAGTTTATTTAGACAAGCATCATAAGTCAGCCTACACCCCCACAATCATATAAAGCGCTGCACACCAGTAACTTGTACTGTAATACCTGCATATATTTTCTTTCATTTACAAGCAGTTTTTAAGACAGAGTGTTTACCTGAATAATGAGTTCACAGATTTTTAGCTGTCTGCCTAAAAAGGTGCATGGATGCTACAACAACAAGGTCCAAATTCTGTAAGTGCATCTCAGGAGCAAAGCTAATATCAGGAGGCTTTAATGCACTGAAGTTTCAGAGGAAGCACCTGCGGACTGTGCTGACTACAGGGTTAGGCCTCCTCAGTGGCACCATCGGAAGGGTAATGGATCCGCAAACAGCCTCATGGGGAACACTTGGCAGATATACATCTACTTAGGAGGATGCATTCAAGTAGAACACACCCTCTATACATCCTGCCCATATTTGTGTACACAGAGCAAAGTGAAGTTTAGGGGTCTGGATACAGATAAACAAAACAAGCATTTTTATACATTTTTTTTCCCCAAAGATATGCATAGTTTCTGTCCAATTTGGTGTATACCCCACAACTGGAAAAAAGTTCTAATCTATTGTTGAACAGAAACAAAATCATCCATATGTAGCAATGTAAAGGGAGTGGACCAAAACAAAAAACATGAACACCTAGAAAATGGAATGTAAACCAATACATCAGCAGTGCAATAAATACAGCTATTAAGATAGTGTCAGGCATTGAATTTCAAATTTGAAAGCTGAAATTTGGTAATTTGTTTACTAATAGGGTTGTATTAGTTTACAACATATTCTAAAGTGTGCCTCTTATTTTGACCAGACTATAATACACATGTACACCTCTCTAACAGTCTCAACATAAAGTCAACATTACAAGCTTCACAAAGGTAGTTTCTATTGTAGAAATATTGTGTTGAATTTCATTCTATTTTAAAGGTGTACATGTTTTTGTAGATTTTACAGTCCGGGACCAAAATCTGATTTAAATATAATGTCTCCTGAGTTAACAGGATGTTTTTACAAAATGGAATGTCACACCACCGGCAAAACTACTCTCATCATCTGTGAAAGGACGCCAGATGAATCTGTTGGTTCTAAGTGAGCAGGTATGTGGAAAAGCTCTGGCCAAGTGAGTACAGTGAAAAGATAATGTGCATAGGTGCACTCCAAACATCCCATCTATTGAATTACAAGTGGAATCTCCCACTCTGAGTGTTTACTGGAAAAGGCTTCCTCTTTCCTTCACTGCTTCAACAACAACAGGATTTTTATCTTCCATTTTTTGAAATCTGACACTTGGTTAACACTCCAAACCTAAACATTCATGAGTGGATTACATCTGATATTTTCCAGTTAGAAAAAATGGGAGGAACTCTATAAAAATATTATTTCTATTGATTTATGCTTGTTTGAGCAGTATATCTTGGTGCTTAAAGGAAGGACATTCAAACTAATATAATAAAATAAAAACGCTCCTGACGACAGAATCCTTATACTACTTATAAACTGTAGATGTAAAACACTTATGTACTGATAAAACTGTTGCCCTGTAGTGTTCTCAAGGCAGCCGCAAGAAAGAGTCAGGCAGTGCTCAAGGCTGAAAACAAAAAGAAATTGACACTTTTGCAATGGCTCAGTATTACTAGTTTCAATGTATCCTCTCAGAGATATTTTAAAATTATTTAAAACCTTAATCCTTTACTATTTTGCAGCCACCTGAAATTATTAAGAACAAAGATCATGAAATAAATGGCAGTCAACGGGAGAAAAAACTTGGCATGGGAGATTACTTACAATTTGTTGCAACTGCTTGAGGGAGTGACTCAGTGTGATTTCAAAGTTAGCTACAGTTCAAATCATCCTGTTTTTCTGAAGTCATAAATAATGATGCTGCATGCAGAGAAGTGTAACGAGTTACTGAATGTTAAGTGATCACCGATCCAGCTTTAGGGTCCTAGTGTCACAGTCTCTCATTTACTAATCTCCATGAAAATGGCGTGCAGGTTCCTGGATACAGCACATAGCTGCAGGAAATAAATAAATAAAATGAATGCTTTCTGTAAGATTCTTCAAGACCCCATGGTGCAAACGGGAATGACGATGATGAGAATGATTGCCACTGCAGTGCCAATGAGCGCAAGCAGCTTGCAGACCTTGGCCCGGCGGAGGTCAGCCTCTTTACGCCTCAGTAGAGCATCGTAGCCTGGAGTGTAGATGTCGTCCATCCAGAACTCCATGTTGTTGGGGTTGAGAGACTCCTGGCCCTGAGGAACATGATGCCATTTAAAGATTTTTAGAGAAGATATAAATCTATATGGATTAAAGATCTTAAAGGAGAACTCAAATATTGTATACTCTTTCCTGCTATGTATCATTAATGTGTGAAGACTACGTCATAACACAGAATTGTATTTTTCTTGAGACTGCATGATGTAATTATAAAAAAACATATTGTAATACTGCCAGACACACAGAAAACATATCCTATTTAGTCATTTATAGACTTCAACCACTGACTTTATATAAGAGACATGATAGGAAACAGAATGTAATTAAATGTTTTTTAACTAATTTAGCCCTTTCAAAGTCAACACATCTTACCTGTAAGTCCAAAGGGGTGACTCGTGATTCTCTGTCGTCTACAGTCCATATGGGCCTTCCCCTCGCCTCAGCCAATCTGGGGTCCATGATCTTCCCAGAAGTTAACCCCCCTGTCAGACTGCTGTCTTTGTGGCGGAACAGGGACGAGTTAAACACTTGTTCCACCAGGTTGGAGGACTTTTGGGAGAGTAGGTTAGTTGTGCTGCCTGATTGATCTGCCTAGAAGGAAAATGGGCCAAACACAGATTTTATATATACTATATATACAACATACCTATATATACCTATTTTAACCTTTAAACATATGTGACATTCAGGCAAAGTTGACAATATTAGTCTAACTAAATACCACCACTAAACCAATACCCCACAAAGTGGACTGATTAACTTGTCAACCAACCACATAATCACGTGTGTCTACCCAGCAGACCACAGGGCCTGCTACAGGCCTAACATATTTTGTGGTTGCAGGCCATGGACATACACATGGGGCACATACTGTACTTTTGCCTTCAAAATGGATTGCAGTTGAACTGTTTAAGAACTGATGCTCATATGCTGAGGACCCCATATCTCATCTGACAGCTATTTCCTCATGTATCATGCAAAATATAGAATAAAATGTACACTCTACCTTTCCATGTGAACCTTTGCCATCTTTACTTTTCGAGAATGACACTGTCCAGTCTCTTGCAGAGTTAGAGACGTTCGGCTGTTTGGCATCAGAGACACTTTTCTCTTCAGGCTGGGCTTTGGAGGCACGACGAGATGATGCATCCTTCTTCACTTCTTTCCCCCGTTTTGAATCAGACTGACCTTTGCTGCTTTCCGTTTGCTCCACAGGAGTGTTCCATCGGCTCCAGTCCAGACTGCTACTGCTGGTCCCTGGAAACAGATGCCCGGATGCAGACAGAGGCTGAGGTTCTGATGACTCAGAAGGGGTTACAGGGTGGCTCATAAAGGACGAGACACCACTGAGCGGCTCCAGCCATCGCCCGCTAGTGCCTTGTCCACCACCACTGATAGGCTGCTGGATCTTTTCATCCAGTCGCTGCAGAGCAGAGAGCACCTGGGAAATCTCGGCCTTTACATCATTCAGTGACTCGAGCTGTCTTTCTATCTGGCTCATACGGAGCAGTAGCTTACAGACACTGGCCTTGAGCCCATCATCACTGCTTTCCAGAGAGTGGAAAAGCCTTGAGAGCTGACCTAGGCGGCCACGTCTGGCCTCTGGGGTGTCCTGGTTAATAGCTGATCCATCGCTGGGGTGCAGCACTCCCGTGGAACCACACATGCTTATGTCATCTAAGAAACGAAAGATGGCACTGATGTCATCCTCACCAAACTCAGGGTCATCTAATGAGGTCATGAAGGAGAGGCGATCAGCGTGGACCAGGCTACGGAGGCGCCGGGGGTCCGGTAGGTCTGTCTGCGTTCCCTGAGCCTTGACTACATCGCCTCCACATGGCAATCCACTATCCCCACTCTCACCTCCTGACGACCCCCCTAATTTGCTGATAGCCGGGGTTGATCGTCTTGGAAGTTGCCCCCCTTGTGATTCCATTCCCAATCCAACACTGCCCACGCCTATCCGGTCCTCTAGACTGTGACTCTTATTGCTCCAAATGGGCCTCTGGGTCCTGGGAGGTTGAAGGTGCCGTGGGGACCACTCTGGGATTGACCCAGGTCCGAAGTAAGTTGAGTCCTGTAGGTCGTCAAGGCTTTCATGTTTAGCCCGCTGCTCTGGCGATTGGTGGACTGTTGTTGGTGACGGGTAAGGATTCTGGACCATTTCGAAGCTGTGATTGTCAAAGCCTTTCTGTCCCATGTTGGGACTGGGAGACTCACTGCTAACAGTCACCTGGGGTATCAGAGGTGGCTGGTTATGGAAGTCCTTCCTAAAGACGTTTCTCTTCTGGTCGACAGACGATCCCTGTTCAGCTTCAAACACCTCCATGGGAGCAGAATCACCACTAGACTCACTGTCCGTCTCCAAAGGCAGGTAGATATTCTTCATGACTTCGTTGGGGATTTGACCACTAGGGTACAAAAGTGTGGTGTGAGGCAAGTCAAAAGACACAGCCCTCGCCCTGATTGGAGGGGAGGACACAAGTGAGATTGGATCTGGGGGAAGACTTGCTCGCTTGCGGGCCGAGTAAACAGGTCTCGGAAACAGCAAGTGCTCGTCGATAAGCCTGCCACTGGAGTCAGAGTGGGCGCGTGCTCTTTCTCGAGCAGAAATGTTGAGCTGGTGGATTCCAGGCAGACTGGGGCCTGGGGACTGGTCAACAGGGAGGACCGTATGGGCTCTCATTGGTTGGCTGTCATCAGGGGCCCCACCCGTCATCTGAATGAGATTGAAAATAGTTACAATGTCAGCAGCGACACCTATGGGTGATAGCCCCTGGCCTCTGGTGGACACCCGGTCTCTGAAGAGCGTAGCTGGGAAACAGGGATCCTGGCTTGCAGCAGCAAAAAGCAAACTCCTGAGCTCGATGAGGTGCTCCAGGTCAAAGCGGGTGCTGACCATGCGACAAAGGTCCTGGAAGGTCAGCCATTGGCGCATATTAGCCAGTTCCTCCAGGATCCCCAGAAGGACCCCAGGGTATTCCTGCTGCAGGTTAGCCATGGCTGCTCACCTGAGAGGGAAAACAAGGCTGTTAGTAAAGCAACTTTATTTATATAGCACCATTCAAAAACAAGGTAATTCAAAGTGCTTCACATAACACATAAAAAGTCATTAAGACAAGACATGAAAGAAACATAAGGCAATGTAAAAAAGACTAATAATTACAGGTGGAATTAAAGTCCCATATCCAACCTGATAAGTCCATGTAAGTATTCAGCTTTCTTTCTTTGACACAATAAAACAATGTTTAATCAAAGTATAATAATTATATGATATGATGTATGTTATATAATACTTTAATATTGTATATTAATTACATGCCGATAAAGAATAATAAAGCAAGTAACAAAACATGATTGGATAACCTATTATTATAAAACATTGTTATAGATCTATATTAATGTGTAAAAGTACTAAAACGATGATAGAAATGATACACAATTTTTGTGTGATAAATGAATTACACGTTTCACTTAGTCACAATATCAACAGTGTTTCAGATTGGATACTGTTTCACAGTCAGCATATAATAGGTCAAAATTATAACAATCCAAGTAGATGTTTTCAGCTCGGATGGAAGAAGCCCTTCATGTGGGCATTTGGAAATCGACCTTATTCTTGGGCCCTAAAATAACCACAATCATCTGATCTGATGACGCCGTCACACTGCGCACATCTTTCCCTCGCTGGACATTTTCGATCTTCTCATTTCTATAAACAGCTTCGGGGGGGCAAACTCGCCACTTTACCGACGTATCGATGGATATACTAACATGCATACAGTAACTTTACTCCAGGCACGCGGTCTGAAGATGAGGACAGGGACATTTCTTAGAAAAGGTGCAACAATCTATACTGCGAGTCCCCTGTTGTGTTTGCGTACCAGCTGGGACATCACCAATGACATGTCAGTGTTGAAAGTGCAATCTGGGTTGTAAACATCTTACTTAAGGTGTAGCTTAAGCGGAGGAAAGCCTAGGAGTGTCTCCACTTACCTGGTTCTATTCAGAGACAATTACAGTCACGCCTGTGTCCATTAAAGAAAGAAAAAGACAATTATAATCCCATTTTACGCGAATAGCGAGGCCATATTCCAAATAGATCCGGGGCGGCTCATACTGTCAAACGCCTTTCATGTGCTTCTCAGTTTGTAGCAGCGACTAGCCCACAGCCCAGGCAGGAGAGGAGAAAATTAGAAATCAGGTCATCTTCCCACAAGTCCCTGCAGTCCCCTAAGGGACCTCAAAATACATCCAAACGGTTTCCCCTCATCACAGATCGTCACACGCAAAGTGAACAGTACAGCCACATTCCTCATTGAGACATTGGAGGAGAGAGACACACTCTTGGCAAGACAACCCCGCGTGTATGGGTGGGTCAGGTCCAGGAGCATATATTCTGAGGGTGCCATAGCAATAATTGGTTATGTGTGCAAGTTGAGCATGTGAATAAAGTAGATTAAAAATTGATGTTTGCTAATTGACACTCCTAAAACTCCAAACTGACAGTAAACCACAAGGTTGAGGGTAAATTGCCTGCTAGATTGCTGCCTACACACAGAGCTGTCTGCCAGACTTCAGCCCTCCCAGACTTTTAACCATTACTCTGCATTATCATCCATAAAGGGTTTGTACTTAAAACCCCATTAGAGCAAGAGAAGGGCAAGGCTTTCATCGCTGAGTAGCAGCACTCTGCTACCATCAGAATGGACATCTCTAATTCACCTGACAACGCACAGAGCAGCACATCCATCATCCCATGTACTCAGGAATCACTGGGAATCAATGCGGTGAATGAGCCGTGGTATGAAGAGCAACGTGGGTGTAGGTATAGGACCATAATGTATTAGTGTCAGGCCTGTAGCTTGGTAGTTCTGTTTGTCAGGTGAAAAAAAGGACAAAAAGTTGAATAATGCATTCAAAAGATAATCTGCTTTACTATTTATTTTTTTCCAGGTGCATTATTTGAAGGTACATAGCATTTACAAAAATAAAATATGGACTAATTGAGGAAAACATTTCAGCAACCTAATTCAAACACAACACTTCACATTTAAAATTAGACTGGACAGTCAATTTACACTTAAATTAGGGACAGATCCCTCCTGCTTAATGCAAACAAACCTCAGGTACCTTCCTAACAACAAAATGAGTACCAACAGACAAATAGTGGCGTTACTTTTTAAAGGCACCAACTGTAAAAATAAAATAGGAGTAAACCTTTTACAGGACATAACTGTGTGAATATGTAAACATTAACGCGTTAAGATTTCAACTGTGATGAGATTCTCGTTCTCTTTTCTTCTTTGGTTTTGATTTCCCTGATGGAGTAACAACTGTTGGAGTCAGAGAAGGATTCAAGGCTGGATCCAGTGCTGGGTTCAGGGAGAGCAGGTCCAATATAGTAGCAGTCTCATTGCCTGTCGAAATATGACATCATGAATGTCAGAGTGGTGTATACATATTTTTACTATCTGAGGTAAAAAGGGGATTACCAGTGTTGTCCTCTTCGCCGCTGGGTTCTGGATCTGGACTGTGGAGGGAAACCCGGGCCAGGGTTGCCAGCTCACTTATGAAGCTTTCTTCAGCGTCCTAATGGACACAGCGACACAGTGTCACAGAGCCACAAACATACTGTCAGCCAGGTTGGGAAGCACAGAACATATGAAACACACTAACCAGCAGCTGTGCTTTGATCCTGTCCATGGTCTGATCCTGGACTATTTTCTTCCGCCTCAGTTCCTCATATATCGTTTCCTGTTCCAGATCACACTGCTCCAACACCCTCCTTTTGTGGACTTCAACCCTGACACACAAGAAAACAATGAAACCCAGATTAAATTTAAGACTAACAGAAGTGTGCAGAGCAGAAAGGGAGCGTAGTGTGCGGTTGTTGTACCTCTGTTGAAACTCAGCAGAGGTGGGTTTCTTGCCCCAGTTCACCAGCTCCCTCAGCAAGGATCTGTTCAGCTGACTGCTGCTCTCTTGTTTCTGCTTCACCTCTGAAGCAAAGTTATTAGCACACAGCAGTCTTTGTAACTTGAAGAGTTTTATTCATTCAAAACTGTCTTCTATTGTCTGCTTAGATCATGCTGCCTTAACACTGAATACAACTCTTTAATTGCCTGATTAGTAGATTAATAATTAGGCAAATTAACAATTCACAGTCAGTTACAAGCTAATAAAATCCTAGTAATCTTTGAAATATTGCAAATATTTTTCTCATACTTCACATCTATTACATACATTTTGTCTATATAAGGAACAATGCTGCAACCTTTACAACATCTAAATACACAGATCTACAGATGTGTGCATGTGTGTCATCTCACCCTGGTTTATGTTTGACTGATCCTGTTGGAGTTTTTTGATAACGTCCTGTAGGTGGGAGTAGTAGCTTTGAACCAGTGCAGTGAGAGAATCTTTGGTGACATACACGCTCTCCGAGGCAGCCTCCGTCAGCTGGTGCTAATGAGAAAAACATGTTACTGTTGTGTGCCTTTCAGCAACAGACCACATAAAGTTGATTCTAATTCCTGAGATTAATAAAAAAAATCCTCGCAGGGAAATCACCCAAATCCTACCTTCAAGCCATCGTCCTGTTTCGGAGAGGTCTGCGACTCCATCATCTGTTGGATGGCGTGGCTGAGGACGTTGCCTAGCACCAGCTGTGCATGGCTCTGAAGAAGCTCCGTCCCCGTTTCCAGTTCGGACAGGAACTCCTGCTGGAAGCTGTGGCCCACCAGCTGACTCTCTGGACCCAGGTGCCTCTCTGCCAGGCTGGCACTGCTGTTCTGTGATTGGTATGGTACAACGACAGTGTTCAACCTGCTGTGAACTTGAAACGTACTGTATTTTGCAGTGGTTTGCAACTTGGTTTGGTTTTGAGGTGCTTAAAAGAGTGCATTAACAAATTGTTTTTTCCCCACCTTGACACATGACTGGCTTTTACTGGGATCTTCCGTTAGCACAGCTCTAAAATCAGTCTGAGAGAGCGCCTTCAGCTTGGACAGCCTCATCTCCTTCAGCATGTGCAGACAGAAGTGCCTGACCACAAAGTACCTCTGCACCGCCACCAACAGGTGCTCATGTTTCTTCTCTATCAGCCTCCCCACTTGACTGAGAGGAAGATCATATTGCATTATTTCTAAGTAACTCGTAAAAATGGATTTCGATTTTTCACACCCTCAATATAATAACACAAATACTTCTCGACAGAGGTCTTCCAGTCTCACCTGTTGAGCGTGTAGCTCTGTCTAGCCACCATGGCTCGGACGATCTTCATCTGTTGTTCACTCAGATGTTTGAGACAGGCCTGCACCAGAGCCATCTCCTCACTCCACACCTACAGAAAAAAAAGAGGCTCAGTTAGAAACAATGGAAAGCCTTTAGTATAATCAAACTCTTGCAAACATCTCGTGGACTTTAAGATTTAAGAGACATGAAACACTCAATCATGGCGTCTACCTGTCCATCTTTATCCAGTTGAGCCCTCATGTCGTCCAGTTGCAGCTTGGTACTGCACTCTGCTGGCTCCAGCTGTGCAACCAGCTCCTGCTCCAGGTCCAACCACAGCTTCTCACAGCACTCAGTGGAGAGCTTTGAATGGGCAGGGACGGAGGTGATGAAGACGTTCTTGGCTAGCTCTCCAAGCCTCTTTGACCAGGAGGCACGGAGTTTCTGAAGGTATAAAAGCACACATAAGAATAACAGAAATACACTCGCACAGGTATGCACACAAATACATATTCTGCCTTTTACCTTCCAATGGTCACAGAGGGCTTCAGCCACCCTGTTGTCTTGCTGCAGCTCCAAATCAGAAACCTGCTGCCTGTGTTTGGTCAGCAGCTCCTGGTACACCTGGAGGAAAGGTTATGGCTCAGATTTAGACACCAGAGTACCTTACAGGTACCTCGTGTATTATCTACCTTGTCTGTCTTTTCTTCTACATATTTAATCACTAATAGTAAAGCTACGAGTAGAGAAGAGACTTAAGAACCAACAAAGACGATTATGAACCAGGAAGCAGTTTATGTACCAGTGATCCCTGATCTACATCTTGAGGTGAGGTGAAGATAAATGTCCTGACCTTGGTGAGCTGCTGTAGGTCACCGTGAGTCTGTCTCACTTCCAGGGCGCGGCTCTTCTCCTTGGTCTGGCTCCTCAAAAGCTTCTTCCTCTTGGACTCCATTCTGCTGCACTTGTCATTCACCAGCTCCTTTGTCTTCCTCGCGCACTCTGGAACATGAATGATCAACTTTCAGTTGAGCTGGACTAGTTTAGCATTTTCAAAATGGCTGCAGTTTGTAAAGCCAGCTGGATGACTATGGTATACATGTTCATTAATATGGATTGTTCTTGTAATAAATAATTTGTACGTGAGTGACAATGTATTCAACATTGACTCAGAGAGCAGGCTTATGCATGTGGGCAGAAAATAATTTTTCAGTATTGATCACCCTACTTAGAGGGACAAGCTGCCTTTTATTAAGCAGGAGATCAGCAGCAACAATCTGTGTCAAGTGTTACAGTGTGCTGAGAGATTTTGCATGAGAGTCTGGGATGCAGTAATAGGCGTAATATTCTGTGCTGTCCTGAAAGAACCTGACCTTGTTTAAGGAGCTAAAGAAGATTCCCAGAAAATGGTCTATTTTGAGAGAGTACGTCAGTAAGTTTGAAAAGTAGGCTAGACATTGTCCACTGCTACCTGCCACCAGAAACGAGTTGAGTATAATGTGAGAAAATTATAACCACATTTGGCCAGTTTTTGGATAACTGTGTTACTACATTCACACACAAAATGCTTACTACTTCCCCATTATAAAATGCCAATCATCTTTTGACACTAGGCCTGGGCGATAAAATGATAGCGATATGTACCGGCGGTAGACACTTCATCAACAGCACAGACATTGTTCGATAGAATGTTCGATAGTTTCACTTAAATGCATAAAATGCAAACCACCATGAAAGCACATAACAAATATGCCCTGGCTCATAAGCAGCCGTCGTATCCCTTGATAATGGAGCATGCTATGAGTGACACGCAAACAGCCAATCATTTAACAGGTGTGTTAATCAATTGTACCCTCAACATGTGACCCAACAACAGAAACAGGGCGGAGTGAGAAAATGAGTGCAGACGATGAGGAAATTGTTAGATTCAAAGAAAGGTGGTTAAATCGAAATACAGTGGTTAAATTCAACCTTTTTTCTCCTGGTCTTTAATAACAAAAGGTAATTAAAAATTATGAAGTATCAATGTTGACTGAAATTAAATTTTATCGTGATAGCTATATCGCATTTTGTATAGTACATTGCAGTGAATTTCCTTGGATGAAATTGAAACCATTTTCACTTTACGCATCTTACCCTCAGAGCACTGCTGAAGGCCTTCGGTCAGAGTCGCTTGAACCTCTGAAAGTATCTTTTCCATGTGGCTAAAGGTCAAGACGTCATCGCTCGTCAGCTGCTCCAACGTTGTTGCTATCAAGCCCTGCCACAGAGACACTTCCCGCTTTAGCAAGGCAGGTTGGGATTGAAGAAGCCCCGCCAGCTCCTCCCACCACAACACCTTATGCTGGATCCTCTGAGAGAAGTGGAAAAGAACAGAAAACGTTTTCTTTAGTATGACCAGTTCCTCACATGATGACACAAGGGATGAGAAGCAAAATGAATGGCATACCAACCAATAACTAGTATTGCTTTACCTTTAGATCCGCCTCTTGTGTGCTCATCAGGTGGTTCTCTACCAACAGGAGAGTCTGGATGAGAGAGAGAATCACATCTTGCGCTTCATCTGGTGAGAAAACGCTGGTCTTCTTCAGCAGATGCTGGCACAAGTCCTCCACCTGTTTGCTGAAGCATCTGGACTGTGAGGAGACATGGACATTAGTTTTCCACAACCAGTAGTGCAAATAAACGTGGTCTGACTTACATTATTAGTATCATAATTGTTAAATAATTTGCTTTCTGGGGTTCTCTTCGCTTTTACCACTTGCAAACCACGTTCAAGAAGATCTTTCTGAGCTCTCTCTATTTCCTCCAAAGTACAGGGAGCATCATAATTTTTCTCGCTGGCAGCGTGGCCTGTTGGTAACTGTTTCTTCAGCTCATTCAGTTCCTGAAATGACAAATAACAACACATGTGTCAGTGTTTCTATACTCAGTCAATCGAGAACTGCAAAAAGACTGTATTATGAATGTATGTGCAAAAAAATAACAGTTAATTTCACAAAAAGAATGTGTGATGTGTATGAAAAGACCTCTGGCTCTACCTTTTCCTGCATTTGAAGAACATTCTTTGTGAAGTCAGCATCATTTTTGTCTTTTGGAAAACGACAGCTGAATATTATTTTCACCATTTGAAGGAAAATCTATAGTGAGGAAAAAAGTAAAAAGGGAGAATAAAACAACCATTCCAACTTTAAGAAATATACTTGATAACTGTCTTATTACTGTATTAAAGAAAAATGACTCACCAGACATTTTTCTTCCTGAAGCTGGGAGCAAAGTTGTTGTATATCCTGCAGGGCCAAACAGTAAAGGCTGATCCTACCTTCAAACCTGCAGCGATAACAAGAGTCTTATCACTTCCAGCAAACTCGGGTTTGTACATACTTGCTGTAAGGTTAGGGTGTATGGTTATGTCTTAACGTTTAGAGACTACTGGTTCCTACCCTGGTTGAGTCAGTGTGTAGGGGTAGTGAGAGACCCTTGTGAAGCTCTGGTTCTGCAGGCTCTTGGGGACCAGCGATGAGGAGATATAATGACTGCTGTCGTCGTTGTCCTGCTCTTGGCTCAGAGACTCCCCATCCATGGAGGAGGATAACTCCTCGTTAGGCATTGCTGGCAACTTGGAGTGCTCATGTAGTGATGGATTGGATGCTCCGTCCGCTAAAGGCTGACAGATACAGCAACATGTTGCAGGTAAGATGTTTTTGTGAGTAATTTAAATGGTAAATGATATCACTTATATAGCGCTTTTCAGCCTTCACGGTTCCCAAAGTGCTTTACAGCTAAGTCTCATTCACCCACACATTCACACACCGATGGGGATCGAGCTGCCATGCAAGGTGCTGGTCTCAATCGGGAGCAACTTAGGGTTCAGTGTCTTGCTCAAGGACACTTCGACATGACGGAGGGAACTGGGGATCGAACCGGTTCCGATCAGTTTAAGTGAAGTATAATCATAAAGAAATTGATGGCAACACACTATATTATTACTGACACTCAACCATGGGTTGGTTTGCAAAAGGTATTCTGTTATGTTACTACTTCTGTTAAACAGCACTGTAGGTACATTTAGCTAAACTTTATTTGACACTGTTTAGAAAGTCAAACAACAAACTATACATGTATTTATGCTTAACAAAAACATTAGAAGAGCTTATAAAATGTAGTTTTGTAAGGAGTCTATTACCTTATATACCTGGCAAAAGGTATATGTTTAATATGGTAATATGCTTTACATTCATGAAAGACTTACTCTGTATTTTTGGTTGATGGGATAAACCACCTTTGCTCTGGAGGCAAATGCAGCCACATCACTGTTTATGGGTGGCTGCTGCTGCTTCTCCTGGACAATGAGTAAACAGGCTTAACAGATTAGTTGGAGGTTAATAAGTAAACATCAAAAATGGGTAACCCTGAATCAAGCAATGTTTGTCATTTCCAGGTATTTGACATCAATTTAGCAGTATAGATTTAATGTAACTATGATATCCATCTGTGTAAAGCTACAACAAGTCTCTGTGGAACTTGTCTTGGATGATAAAGAGAATAATACTTTGTCATTATGGGTGCCACTTGGAGCCTCCTTTCTGCTGTTGCTGACACAGTCACTTTGGTTGTTATCCAATTCTCCATCATCAGGTTCAAGCAGCCTCCTTGCGTTGTAACCCTAATGGGATGATACACGACAATATGCATCCAAAGATGAAGACGGAGACTGAGTGGGTAGGAGAAACAGAGCTGGCGTGTTATTTGCTTACTTGTCTCGTCAACAGCAAAGGCTTCAGGCAGAAGACATATAAAAGAGCAGCAGCTAATATTCCCGAAAGCCCTCCACACACTGTCGCCACAGTTAACAGTCCAGTGTTTACGCGCAGAGACTCGGCGAAACTGACCAATACATCAGTGCCGCATTCCGCCATCAGCTCCTGCTCTGTCATGTCTCATCAAACTGTAGGGAAAGTAACGTTATGACTGTTAGCATTTTGTCGGCAACATCCAGCTAGCTAACTTTAACAAAACTCATCTGCTCGAGGAAAGTAGCTTCGGGCTGTTCACTTTGACGTTCCTTTTTTAAAATGTCTGTTACTCCATAAAAGGTTTTACATTTTCAAACATTAACTACCTAACATTTGCAACAACTTCTTCCAGCAAAACTTTTTTTCCCCCAAATCGACAAACTCGGTGTATATTTTAGCCAATGGCTGAACGGAGATTTAAGAGGAGGACCGAGCTGCGTCAAAACAGTAGAGCTAGCTAGAATCAGGCCGGAAATGGGGTTAATATGCCTTCAATATTAAATCACAATAATGATTCGTGGTAGAAAACTGCCCTCCGTAATAAATTTGACGCAAATATAGGTGGATAATTTGACGAATGCATTATCTATTCTTATTGTTTCATAGCATATGTAGATATTTTTAGTTATCCGTGGTTCCAATTATCCCACGCGCGCGGTTGCGTTGTTTTAATTTGAAAGCCGTAAACGGATACAAATATATGTACTTCGTTGTGCTTGACACTACTTGAGGATTTTCCCGTTCTTCCAAAGTTTTGGAAATGTTTACCGAAGTTGGGCAGCAACAGTGATTATGGACCTTGTGATCGGGTATAACTCTGTGAAACGGCGTCCATTGTTTCTCCTGAAATATTAGGAAACGAGAAACATGTTCTTGTTCGCCAAAAACGCTGCTACAAGTGATGAATCTCGAGAATAAGCTGTGGAAATGTTTTCATCGCGTATTTTAACGGTGGCAACTGCAGAAACAATGCAGCCCGTTAGCTAGCGGCTCTCTTTGGTGAGAGTGGCACACCGACGTACGAATGCTTCAGGCACACTTTATCGCGAAGAGGGTCACAATATGGTCCTTTATCTTGATTGTCCAAGTGTCATGTTTGTTTCCACCTCGTTTAACGTTACATTTGTGTCACAATGTAACCCGGCGCGAGACTCGGCTTGACGGTGTACTGGAGTTCAGCACTGGACATCAGCCCCGTCATGACGGTACACCTCAGGACGCAACATGGTTCACAACACTGCCACCTCCTACTCTCTCGGAGAAACAGGAGGTGAGAGGCCTAATGGTAAAAAAAATCAATAGTGTGCGAACTCTTTTGATGAAGGTTTAGTCTCAGTCGCCTGATGAGCTGTGTAATGTGTGCATGTGCTCCTACAGCTACACACCACACCTTTCTGTTCTGAGTTGTATCTTGTTGTATCTTTAAAACTACTGTGAGATTATTTATGTTGTGTATCTCTGAACCATATTTTAGAAGCCAATATTTTGATTCACTTGTCATATAACATGCCTACAACACATGTTGTCATTGGATAAAGCTATTAAAGATTTGTTAATAAACAGTTAACATATTAAATGTTCAATACTGAATGCCCCTTTTTCATTGTCAGAGCCTCTCTGGTATGGATGTAATGCAACATGACCCTGGTGCGAAATCAGCAGAGCTGACATTGCTTAGGATGGATGGTTTGTTCTTTTATTTCACTTCTATACATCAACAATACAATAATTAACACAACTAATTTCTGTGCAAACACCAACTGAAATATTGTATATTTAACTCCAAGATAGGTCAATGCTGTCTGATTATTATTATTCTTTTCTCTAATGCTGTACACGTACAGATGGAAGTAATGGTTTTACTTTGTTACAAATATACGATACACAGTGTATCTAAAAATCTTTAGCACACCAGTAAATACAAAACCTTAGTATGTCTGCATATATGTAAATATTAATTTATTTAGTATTGTCCATTTCCTCCTTTGTAACTGTGCGTCACTCAAACTGTTTAAACGCCCTGCCTCTAACCTGACAGGTACAATGGAAATCAATGGGCCCATGGTGTTGTGTGCAGAGGACCCACTCTCTTCTTCAGCCCCTGCTGGTCCGTGGGGACACTCTTTTTACACTTCATTTACTTACATGTCAAACATCTTGCAACTCCGGGGCCGCAGAAGCACACTCACCAGATACAACCCGGGCTCCACTCTGCCTCAGGTGTGTTTTGGTCAACAGATCAGTTGTCAATCAGCCATTTTTTTTCCCACTGCTGCTTTTCTATAATTCTATTGTATAGATTTTTATTATGTACTCGTGGTGCAGACTGGCTGTTTTAAAATAAGGATTTATGAAATGGGTAAATGTTGAATTGCCGTTTACCTACCAAACCTTTGCAGTATTACTTCATATTAGATCCAGTTGCCATACCTATTTATAACATTGCTTTACGTGATTCAAAGAAGGTTTGTCATGTTGAAAAAAACGAATTATACAATGTGTTGAATATTTCTGCAGGTTCAAAGTGTGGCACCTCCATCTGCATTTGCGGTCAAATTTTACAAGTGTGCACAGGTACATCAACATAATTGTTTGAATACAGCCTATTTTATCTATGTGCATTTAATTACATACATATTTTGCAGGACCATTTTTTTTAAAACTGCAAATGAACATGTTGAAGACGATCCAGTGAGTCATACTCTTCCTGCTCAATCATGTGGTCCCCCAGGTGAAGCGTGACACTGACCCTCCTCAGCTGACGTTCTTCCTGCTGATTTACAACAAGGGCCCAGTGGGTGGCACCAATCTGTCCCAGGTGGCTATCCGAGACTCCATCTCTGGAATAGTGCCCCTAAAAACTGAAGGCCGGGTGGTGGAAAGAGGATACCAGACGTTTGCCATCGACTCACTGGCTGGTATGTCTGGGAGTCAAATTGTTTTAAATGATGATTCTGCCAAACATGTCTGGTTTGAACTTTACAGTTTAAAATGTTTGGATTTTCTGCATGCTGCACCCACAATAGATAACGTTGTATTGATTCTTCTTCTTTAGCTGGATCCCAAGTTGTTGTTAATTACACTGCTCACATAAGGAGTCATAAGAGTGAAGTCCTCGATCTTCCAGCTTTTCTCACCTTCTCTAACGCCTCACAGGTATTTTTTCTGCTGCCTCGTTTCTTTCTTCTTTTCTTTAAAAAGTGTAAATGGGTACTAATTAATTTCACCATGTCAATTTTTGCAGTATAATAAGAACATATTCTGTCTTCTGACTCCACAGAATGATGTCAATATGTTTGGGCCATTAACAGCTAATCTAACCCTGAGGGTGAATTCCACCGACAGGGTAAGTTGTGGACAGCTCCTTAACAAGAAACACACCCGTATCTTCAAGCATTGCATGTTTGTTCTTGAACTGCTTTCAAATTAGTGTTCATGAAAGTGATTTGATGAAGTCTGATTCCACCATTTTAGATTTATCCAAACCATGGGGTCCATTTTGCTGGATTTGTTGCTGGGTTCTTTGTTACGTTGGTGCTGCTGTCACTGGGGTTTCTGGCCATGAACCTCATAGGTCCCAGAACCAGGCTGAACCTTCTTCAGCAAAGGGTATCACAAATTCAAAAAATCTGTGTTTTGTGTTTGTTAATTGTAATGACAAACTAAAAAGTAAGTAATTAGTTAATTACATGTGGTATATATTTGTGTTTGTTGTTGTTATAAAAGTGTTCTTTGTCTGTTAAAATAAATGTGTTTTTGTCGAACCAAACTGTGTGCAGTATTCAACAGTTTTAACACAATTTCTTTTCTGTTAACATACTTTTAAAGAACCGTTCATGCAAATTAATATCAGTACATTATGTTGTAGTTTTAGGTTTTATAATGTAGTTTGGGTATATGTTAATATACTGTGATGTATTTTCTTGCTTCAGAGAAACAGAGGTGACTCAGACCCAGAGTATGCAGACTGCAACATGAGTGAGACCGTAAAAGATGAGGCAACATTTGAAGACAAGATGGTGGACACCATGGTGTTGGAGGATCCCCAGAACATGTACCAGGCTTTGGAGAAGTGAGTAGACTAATCAAGAGGGAGGTATCCCCCCTATCTTTCTACACAGCTTGATATCCTTTTTAATGGAAAAGAAATCACCACCAAGAGTTGGCAATTAAGGCACTCACTGCTTGTGGAAAAAGGTATTAATATATAAATGTAATGTATTAAACAGAAGTTTTCCCCTTTAATTCAAATTAATTGATTTATTTTGAGGTCAGCATCTTAAGAAGTTAATATTAATTATTACTTTTGGCTTCAACATTCAGTTATGCTGGTTGTTGCTTGGAAGAAACACTCCTTTATGTTACTCACCACTGAGCAACTGTTTCACCCAAATTAGTAAATATGCCCTTACAGGTGGCATTTTCTAATTTGGCATTTTTATTATCATAAATGTCTCACATTATTATCAATCAATATTAAACCCACAACGTACAAGTTTACTCTGCTTACTCTACGCTTTTTCCCTGTAAGCCTGGAAATGTCTACACTGCTACATGCCACCAATAACCTGGAGGCCACCCGGATTCAGATCTACAAGGACGTGATGTCCTCCCTGCTGGGCGGCCTGCGGTCCCGGGGCCAGACCAGCGCCCAGGCCCAGCAGAGACTGCTCAGCGTGCTCCACGGGCAGCTGCTGGGCATGGAGGGCCGACTGAAGGAGGAGCGAGGGGCCCGCATGGCTACTCTGGCTGGCCAGTGTAACCTGGAGACTCGGGAAGAAATGGAAGCAGAGCACCGCAGAGAAGCTGCCGAGAAGGCCCAGGCTGAGCTGCTGTGTCAACATGCAGACCAACAGGTAATAATGATAAGTCTTTTGTTTCTATTCTGCGTTATGTATTTTTGTATTTTTCTGACTTAAAAGAACAACAGAAAAGTATTTTTTAGGGAAGTAACGTTTAAACTGTAAACCTCATATTGTAATGTCACTAGGAGCTTCTCCACTGCACTGTCCTCCTGGAGAAGCTGCACAAGCTGAGCCAGACTCGGCTCCAGCGCATCCTGTTGGTCCGACATGAAGAAGCCTCAGCGAAGGTCCAGAGGCAGATCATCGAGTGGCGCCGGGTGGAGCTACATAAGATTTTCTCTGAGGAACTGGAGGAGGCCACCAGGATGGGCGAGCTGGAGAAGAGTACAGCCAAGAGTCTTCAGCACAATTACTTTGCCTGTCAAGTGAGCGACCAAAATTAACTGTCAATGTTGTGACACATTAGAATTGACCAATACATGATTATGTATGTATAATGTACTTGTAATATTGATCATTTGAGTTAGAGATGTGCTAAACTGACACCTGCAAAAATGGTCAGCACAGAATGTAAAACTTATTTATATATTTTTTCTTTATTCTTTTCAGCAAGCTGTATTTGTTGTAGTCAGTACATAAAGCCAACATTTAAAAACACATTCTGGGACATGTCCTTCTCTTTTCTGTCAAGGATCAGCTGGAGGAGATGTTGGATGTGGTCCTTGCCAACCAGCGCGATGTGCTAGCTGAACGCCATGCACAGAGGAAGTTCTTGGTGCACAGCCTTCACAGCCTCAACAGCCTGATTTCTGACACCTTCTCCAGCACCTCCAGCAATCTGGACAGCTGGTTCACTCACATCAGGAGGTCGGTGCCTGTGTACAGTTACCTGTGATAGTGTCATATGATGATCATTTCACAACTAGTTGCACTATTACACATACACTGTACACTACACTGTAAATGTGGCTAAGTAAGCGTCTACAGTAGTATAAACACTCATGCATTACAAAATATTTTACAAAGGAAAGAAAATATTTTTCTGGCATTTTACAGAAAACGTGTACACTATATTAACCTCAGTTTTGTTACCAGCTCAACAAAAATAAGTAAGCCGAACTAGTTGTGTTTGAACTTGGCATGCTTCCATCTCTCCACTAGAGGGAGCATCGTGTCTGCAGAGCAGATAGACCAGCTACAGGAGAAGGCCCAGAAAGAGCTGGTGATGGTGAGGCAGAGGCTGGATGAGGCACTGAGCCAAGAGAGGAGAGCCATGCGCTGTGGACTCATTAAGAAGAGACGGGAGCTCATCTCTGACATGGTGAAGAGATTGTGCAAATCTGCATTATATATCCATTGTGGATTGATACCACAAATCTTAATTAATATACCACCTTTAATCCTTCTTCCTGCCTTCTCCAGCTGCGGGTCCACAAACAGAGACAGAAGGATCTGTCGGGTCTGTCCAAGGGTCTGGAGGGAAGGATAGATGTCGCCCAGCACCTGCACTGTTGGCAGAACTTACTGACAGCTCACAGTTTGGAACTAGCAGAGCTCATCAACAACCTGGATGAGGAGGCTGCTGCTGACATCCGCAAGGTGCCACTCTAGCAGTACACATCAGGCACGTTCATGAGCTCATCACTTTGAAAGATGCATAAAAACCATCTTGATCCTCTACCTGTTTGATAGGTGACCATGCGTGTGATCCAGGGGGCCATAACAGAAGTCAAAGCCATCCAGCCCTCTGCAACCCAGGCCCTGCTAACACTCTCGCCTCCAGGGGCACAACGCTCCCTGCTGCAGGTAGAACCAGAGGCAGGACCAGGACAAACCCAGGGACCAGGAGCAAGCGCTCTCCTGCAGGGCCAGGAAAGGTTACACCAGGAAGGCAAGGCAGCCTTACGCACCCTCAGCTGCACCAGGGAGGCTCTGCGGGAAGCCATGGAGAGAGAGCTGCAGGAGCAAAGGGAGCTCAGGGCGCACTGCAGAGCTTTCTTCAGGTCGGTGATATAAGATAACATCAGTCATTTCATTTCAGGGGATTTAAATACAGGAAGTTCTATGAGTGTGTTTTTGTGTGTCTTTCTGGGAGAGGTTAGATAGAGAATGAGCTCTTTGTGGATAATTTGAGACTGTATTTTACACCTGGTTCAGGACATCAGATGGTGATATTCTCTACAGCAAAGGGGTAGTAGATACCAGACTGTCCCCCCCAAGAACTTTTGTGGATAGAAAAACAACATCAACAAAAAAATTATTATACCATCCGGGATTCATGTTACTCTACATTTATAGCTCATGAAAGTACTTTCAACACAGCCATGTAAAGTGTCATGTGTTTATCTGTTCACCTGTATCTTTTCTCCTTTTGTCCTAGTTGTTTGTGTTCATCCCAGTTGACTCTGTGTGAAGATGACCGGCTCAGGATGAAACTAGAGTTTCAGAAGTGTCTGTCTGTGATGGACCGCTGCTTGGTGCTGCCCCATGCTGTCTCCAGAACCAAACTCCACACTGCTCTGGCAGCTTGGAGAAAGGAGAGCGAGCAATATATGGTGAACACATAATCACACATTATTGAATTCAGTTGTTATGTTCTTAAAGCCTCTCTGTGTATGATTAGAAAATGTCTGACTTTGGTTACTATTAGTGGTAGTTTCTACTAAAAACATTGGCAGGCGTAGATACGATTCTAAAGGCAATTCAATGGGAGGAACCCGCTTGGATTAAACTACAGCAGGAGATAATGGTGCATTTAATGTTTTCTCAAATGAATAAGAAATGGAGAATAGTGACCACTGGTACAAACCACACGGCGATCAGCCGCAATTGTTTGGCCGCTGGATGAGTGCACATTGTTATTCAGAAATAATAAAGGGCTCCATAGAGTGGTTTCATTTCTAATCACATCATGACAGCATGCTTGGAGTCTTTTCCCAACCACCTTATGGATATTGTGGTTTTTGCAGACGAATATGCAATCCAAGGGGAAAACCAGCGAGGCCAGGCTGAAAACAGACACGTCTGACCTGCTGCTTTTCCAGAAACGGCTTGAGGACAGAATCCAACTGTTTGAGAAGGAGAAGGAGATGGAGAGCGGTGTCATGAACAAGGTAACGCTGTCTTTCTAATTACCTTCAATGTAAGACGTTTTTATGGGCAGCAAGTTACTGAAAGGCAAGAAGGGACCAATGTATTAGTTTTATTTTACATCAAACCCTAAGCTCACTCAGTAGCAGAAGCCATACACCTTGAAATAAACTGTGTTGAGGTTCAATGTCTAGATGGTGCTTTGAGTTCATACAAGATGACTAAAATACATCCATTCTAATTTTGGAAGGTGATGGAGGAAATGCGGAGGGAGAGAGAGGATGATCTGCTCTCTCAGGCCGACAGCCTGGCAATGCAGATGGCTACCATCCACTACCAGAAGGCTGAGAGGAGGACCAAAGTCTTGGAGACCTCCAGAGCAATGCTCACTCTCCACAGCCTGCTCATTCAGCAGCTCAGGGAGAGAAAGATCCTGGAGAGACAAGATATGGCCCAGAGCATTCAGAGCCACTGCTTGGTAGGCAACGATTGACTTAATCCCTGTGTTATAGCATTGCATGGTTGGAGCTGTGAACCATATAATAAGGTTCAAATGAATTCTTCATTCTGACTATTTAAATTTCCATTCTCCTGTTTTTCTCTGAGATTATTATGTTGACACAAAACTGTGTAGACTTTTATTAGAGTGTAACTTGACTCTTGCCACAGGGCTTAGAGGAAGCAGAACAACAGCTTCAGAAGGAGAGGACAGAGTTGGACGGCCTGCAAACGTCTCCAGAGTCAAGAGTCGAGTCAAATTCAACACAGAGAGAGGACTCTGATGAGGGAGAGGAGGAAAGTGAGGAGGAGAGGCTGTTTCAGCTGCAGCAGGATTGCAGGATGACATCCATCCTCCAGGAGGCACTCTACAAGTGCGAAGAGGTCATCACAGTGTTGGCTGAGAGGTGAGCCGTCATGTCAGTGTTATCTCATGAGTAATGAGGAATTTTGTGGATCGACACAGGCTATTAAATTTTACTGTGTTGAAACTCTCTGGTGTTTTCAGGTTGCAAGAAATGACTGCCAACAATCAAGCCACAGAAGATTTAAAAGAACAAATGGCGCTCAAGAGACTTTATGCAAACTGTGACCAGGTCTGAACTTATCAAGACTTTTTCCGATGTTATATTTAACACAAGCATATTAATGGCATGGAAAAATACAGGGACATCCTCACTTCTGTGCACATGCCAGTGGAAGTAGAGAATAACTGTGCTTAAAGTGGCTCTGTGCCCTGCTCTTCCTCTCAGGATCTGGACTTTGCATCTCTGCTGGTGAATCAGAGTCAGGTGCCTGCTGAGGTTCTCCTGGAAGCCCTGCGTCTCCTCCTCCCCACCCTCCCTGAAAGTGAACTCCTTTCCATCACTGACGCCCTCTGCCCCAAAAAGCACCCCGTTTCATCATCTGCAGAGCAGGAACACTCCAGGTAAGAACCAGGTTCAGGGTCTGTCTACTGGCAAACACTCTTGACTTTTACACATCTAATTAACACAGTGCAGTGTCACATTAGGTGGATGTGTTTGACACATGAGAAGTGATAATTATTGTGAGTGTAATAACAATAAATGTTTATTCTGTTATTCCGTTTTTCTCCCTTAGACTTTTAATAAGTTCTAAGCAGCATCCTTAGAAGGAGGAGAAACAATGTCTGCACAGAAAAAGACTCGCTTTGGACAATTAAATTGATTAGAAAATCTGCAGATTTGACAAACGACACCACGTACTTCTGTTGTACTATTTGATTTACTGGTAGCTACATGCCAAGTCCCAGCCCTTACAATCTAACACTTGGTCACCCCAAACTCTGGTCACGAGGGATAGACAATCTGCACTGTTTGACAGTGCAGATTGTCTATCCCTCGTTTAGTTAATTGATTAGTACATTTTATCAAATGAGCCATTATCATACAAAATCTGTCTGGGTCTTCCAACTTGGAAGCAAGGTTTTGAGTTTGTTTACCAACTAATGTGCATAAGCCAACTAAAGCTTTTGTCATGCACCAGTTCATGTTACCCCTCCCCCCCTTTTTTCATAAAGAAAAAAAGAATAGAACAACTTCAATATAGTGGAAACTTTTTTGTCCCGAGTATGAAGCCAGAGAGTCTCTGCAATTCAAGTTCTGTGGTTTAGGAAAGTACTTTCCTGAGTGAAGTCACTGATCTAATAAGACAGAGATGATGGCTGAAACAAACCCATCTCCAAGCATTGTCTTAAATTTAAAAAACAAATGCTGATTGAACACTGTTCCACATGGGTCCTTTTCTTGAGCCAAGATGGAGAGAAATTGATTTTACTCATCATTTAATTTCCCTCTCTTCCCGATACACTGGAACACTCATGTCTGGCCCCCGCTGAGTTTGGATTACTTTACTGATGAATAATGTCTCATGCATGTCTCTTTGAATCTAAGCTGTCTGGCCAAAGGACAAGGGAATGAAAGTGTTCTGTTTTGAACAATATGCAAGACATGTTTTTCTTTTCTTTTTCAGCTCTTTTGTTTCTGCTTTTTGTTTGCAGAGTAGAATTTACCCGTTCTTTAAAACGGTTTAAATCCTACTAATGTAAATTCAAGTAAACAGTAAGATGTGAAACAATTAATTTGATTGTTGTCAGTCGGGCTTCGCTATAGGTTTTCCCTCACGAGGTTCCGCCTCTGCACCTGAGAAAATGTTATAAACTCACTGCCCAATCAGGGGGTAGCACCCTCCCCCTATAAAGCCCCAGTGCATGCTTGTTTCCCTTTTTTACTCTGCCACTTGAGAAATGGATTATACTGTAAATTTCGTGCACCATCCGGTCTCGCAGAAGTCAAGTATAGTAGCTGGTGGCGCTGGTTAACAACATGGTTTTCCTGGCGGGGTCCGCCTCACCACCAGAGGTCTGAACTGTGAGTGACGGAGAACACGGAGATCCAGCCTGGTCGTGATGCTGCCTCCTGCTGGAGAAAGCACCACCAGCAGCAGCCTTATTAATTCTTATAATAGGCGTAAATTGTACATGGCAAGTAGTTTTTTCCAGCACTGCACACTTTGCACAGTTTGGTTCAGATATTAACGCTGTTAGCCATTATGTTTCAGGTATTAGCATTAGCCAAGTGAGGCGCCCCGCCTGGGTCGGAAGGGGCGTTTCCCTTTCCTCCACAAGTGAGTCGAATAAGAGAGATAGAGGTGTATTGAGAGCTAGCTTACTTGGAAACGGGATAAAGCTCTGTATTGGCAAGCTTAGTAGTAGTTAGTAAATAGTTATGACCGAATTAAATTGGGCTTTTTGGAACCACAAGAGCCTTACCTTTTACAACTGCACCCAGTTTGTTGATACCATGTATTTTGGGGCAAAAAGTATACAGTTTTGTATAGAGATGTGATTTCCATAAGAGTTTTCCCAAATATTTCTAAATGATGTGTCCTAACGTTATCCATGTGTGTTATCCACGTGTGTTACCGGGTAAAAAATATGTCTGTATGCCTGTATTCTCCATCAACATAATCAAAATTGAAAGATTTCATTTCACCAGGTGCTGGCGAATGTAGACAAGTCAGTTCTCCTCTCAGGTCGCTAAGTAACCCAGTTCTGTGTCAGCTTTCACACCCCGGACATAGTTGCACAGATTCAGCAACGGTTCAGACAATTGGTGGCCGACATGTTCACGCCCATTGTTCTCTTTGGTTAACTCACCCGGTTTGGCCTTCCTGCCCTTGCAACTGATGATGCAGCATCAATCTGTGGTAGTTGTGGCACCAGAGACCAGAGACCTGCTCATGGCTCTGAGGCATCCTCTCACCTGGGATCCTGGGACAACTCCTCATGATGTGGAGGTTGAGAGGGTGAGACTGAGCAGCTTGGGCCTCCCAGCTGTGGTTGTCTATACTAATCAGAATGCATGTGCCCCGTCCACCTCTAGGGCCTACACTGGTGGGTGTTTACGGACTGGTGCGAGGCCAGGGACCTCAATCCGTGTTTGTGCCCTCTACAGCGTATTTTGAGCCTCAGGATCAGGCGGAATTGAGGGTTCCAACACTGAATACGCAGTGTGGACTGTTTGTCTGCCACGGCGGTTGAACTCAGGGGGCCACTTTGTCTCTGCAACGGCTCGCTCACTGGACCTTTTTTGTGCAGTCATATCTCAGGGACATAACTGCTGGTTCTGTGCCTCATCCAGTGCTTGGTGCACTGTCTCGGGGGCCCCTTGTCTGGAGCAGACTGCCTTTTGCTGGTGTTGTTGCAGTCTGGTATGAGACCCTCAGGCGGGTGGTACACTGCTGTCGTTTTTGGCTTTTGACGGGGTTCGGACTAGTGGTGGTTCGGGCCCAGCTGGTACTATGGCTCAACCTTACGGCCTTCATCTTAGGAAAGATAGCCTTGTGTGATTAATTTGACCAGCTTTAATGCTGTACCCTACTAAGAAACCCTACCCCTAAGTACTTAAATGGAAAAGATCACAAAGCGCTCTCCCTCTAATGAACTAATGAAAAGTTATTACAGTGTATCAGCTCTCTGGGCATCCACGACCATTGTTTTAATCAAAGCCAATCATTGTCTGCAGAGATTGAATCGCTACCAGATTTATACCATTGATAACTTTTGACCAGGTGTGCCGGGGAGTTGAACAGGCTTCTTCCTGTCAAACTGAGAGAAGACGTGGTGCATAAAAATATGCGAAATATGCCAAGCTGCTCTGTGGACAGAGAAAGGTGAGTGCAACACATTTCTGGGCTTCGCTATTAGCTGCTATATAAAGACTTAATGTTACACTATCATCAAGACTAATTTGTCGTTCAATGGTCACCAACATCATAGTCAAATCCTTTATTGATGTGTAAAATGCCTTTCATCAGTTTCATGGCTGGGCTGCAGTGACCACATGCATGAGGTAAGCACTTTAACACTCCAGACCCACTAACAACAGCTCCTTTGTCCTCCAAATCTCACAGACTCCAGGAAAAGAGGCAAAGTCTGATGGAAAAATTGCTCCCCAGATCCCGTCTCCAGCTTCCAAGCGATGTTGCACCACTGCTGGTGGAAGAGAACGGAAAGGAGGACAGTTTTACTGAAGCACAGAGGCCTATTTATAAATCAACCGTGACTGAAAACACAGTCACACAGCAGCACAGTGACACTGCAAAAGAAAGGGTTGTGGACACAGTGAGAGAAACATTACACAGCACAGCAGAGGAGGACAGGATGGAAACCTCCTCCAGCACGGCACTGAGCGTCCCTGCTACTGGAGAAAGGTTGTTTGTGTTCCGGGATCCACCTGAATCCTGTGACCGTGTTGATGCACGTAAAAGGAAAAGGAAAAAGAACTTCCTCAATCTGAAGAAAGGCTCAGTGGCTCCAGCGGACCTACCTTGAGACTTATAAGCATTGTCTTTTGCAAGGGTTTTTTATGATGGTACTTTATGATGATATATGATTATACTACAAACAAAATAAACCAATAGTTTTGCTATGTAGCAGAAAAATGTGCTAAATGTACGTAGCATCTGGCTTTGTGTTTAAGTAAAGGCAGCTGATTCCAGAGGTTTTTCTCTGCTCCTTACTTCAAAATGTTCATCGGGAGAATGTCTTGCAAAGTCGTACAAAGGTAGTTGACATGAAAACAGTTCTGTGTTTTCATCTTTAAAATGGTGGGAAAACTCCACTAAAGTACAGACTCAGATTTACTGAAAAGGTTACACTTTACAAATGAAGGTTTGGGGGAAGAGAATGGATAAAACTCACTTCCTGTAGTATTAGTGTGTAATCCTCAGCATTAGTGTAGAAGACTCTACTGTAGACATTGGGTAAGTTAGAGTTTTTGTTCTCCCTACGTAGATAGAGGCACATGAAGTGTAACCAACATCAAAGTTGTTAAAAAACGTTTTGATCTTGCTGGAAACCCTTTGGTTCCCCTTGATGATCTTGTTGCCATATGTACAGTTGTTGGCTTCCATTGATAATGAATAGCTGTCATTACTATCCTGGTTTTAGAATTGACAAATCACAAAATTGTTTGGGAAACAGTTGTGTGCAGCTGTGCTATCACCAGAAGCTCAATCATCCCTGGTATTTTGGAGCTTGCATGAAGAGAGCATTTTGCTCTCCAAAACACAGCAGAGCCCCAAATGTTTTCCTCAGCCTTGCAGCGCGTCCACGTCATCGTCCGTCGTTTTTTTTTTTTCCTCCTCCACCGCTCCATCCTTAAAACGGCAGCAAGTCCTCCTCTTCACTGTTTAAACACTGTCGACTGTCACCGCGGCTGGAAGCAGTGCGGAGCAGCGCGTCTGGTGTCCGACATGAGGCTGGGACTCGCCGCTCTCGTGTGTTTCTTCAGCTTCGTGCGGCTGTCGGACTGCGCGCCTCCGACCTGCTACTCCAGAGCTCTCGGCCTGAGCAAAGAAGTCATGACTCTGCTGGATAAAATACACACGTACCATCGCACGGTAAGCACACTGGCGTCGGTTGCGTTGTCACGTCCTGCAGAGGAGGCGGTGGTTACCGGTTTACATCAGTACTCTGTATTCTAATGATGTTTGTTGGGTTGCAGAAAACGTGTGCTGAGATTCTGCCTACGATCTTCCTCGATGTGCATGTAAGTTTAAAACAATGCGGTAATGCATGTTATGTGGGTGCGTGATATCCATTTCCAGTAACTCCAGTTTAGATATTAAGAGTTCAGTCCCAGACCAAAGCTTTCTACTTCCAGTTATGTACCTCTCAACGTCTCTTTTTTAGCTTCAAATATGGATGTAGCCTAGCAGACATACTTTCTCAGAATAACAAAGACTATGTGAAAATGAAGATTTATTTTATAATTCATTAGATACAAAATGCGTTTTACTAGAAGTGTGATGGTGTCAAATATGATGGCTCAGTACAGAACAACACCGCAACAAACCGGTTGTCTGTGAGGTGTTTGGCAACTTTGAGTTAAAGACAGCCTCATAACTAATAAATAACACAGGCGAAAATTGATGAAGTGCTGCAACAAAGATTTCCTCAGAGTAACCTTTACTCAGGTTTCACTTAATAAACGATGTTGCCAACCTTTCTGACTTCTTAGGGGTCAAGGGTCAACACCTAGAATGTGAACAGTTGACTAAAGCATCATAACCAATGAAGAATACAGGCAACTATTTAGTGAACTATGTGTAGCCTCATTTCCCATTAGGAAGAATGGGACACAGCCACAAGTGATGCTCAAATGTTACTTGGATCGCTATACCATCATGCAGGGAGGGGTTACAACCAAGTGTGGTGGTTGATTTTGTTCATAAGAACCAGGTATTGACCGTGAGATAGACCAATCGGTTCGTGTACAAGCCTCACTTAGACAGATAATTTAATACAAAATCAACAAGTTGATAGGAGCTGTAGCTTTCATTCTCACAGTGTACAGGAAGCTAATGCAAAATTAGTCAAACCAATGCAAATCAATGTGTAGCCTACTGTGACAAAATCGTATCTGAGATGGATTCATGGCCTGTTGTGTGTATGTTTAAGGGCTTATGAGAATATTTTATTACCTTAGAGTAAAAAAAACAACTGTCAAATCAAACAAGTTTACTTGATCATAGTTTTCTGTAAATCCTGTCATGCAAAAACAAAATCGCTGATAAGAACTTCACTAGAAAATTTGTGATTAGTTCAAGTGGTACACAGTGGACACTGCTGTTCAAGAGTTGATATATCTTCCCAGAACTCGTGCGTCACAACCAAACTCCGTGACTTTCTCTACGTGGTGCTGAACCATCCTAACCAGTACTGCAGAGAGCGTCCCAGAATGGTGCTGCTGAAACGGAAAATCCAGAACTTGTACACCATCGTCACCAGAATCTGTTATCGGGTAAGAACATCTAAGACACCTGCAGTGTTTTTCAGCTGTCAAGATTCTTGTTTTTAGGCTTGAGTGGCTTGATCACATGTCTGTTGTTTGGTTGGCAGGACCTGGTGTTTTTCACAGATGACTGTGAGGCGATTGATACTGGACACAGTAGCCCTTACTATGCAGAGGACAGGCTCCAGCTACTGCAAGAGGAGAGATGAGCAGCACACAGAGCGACTGACGAACATGTTGCATTCATAAAAACACATCAGCAATATGTAGAATGTTAAAGCGTGTACAATACACACCACAGCCTGCGCTGCATTAGATGCATCATAACAAATACGCACAGTGCTGTTTCGCGCCGTACCTAGTTGGCTCTGTGATAGCTGCAGACTCATGTTAGTGGACATGTGTGGCTACATTCCAGCAAGGAGTGCAGAACTTTCCACAGGAAATTTGCTGAATGCCAACCATGCCGATGAAAACCTTGAAATAATAAACCAATAAGAGATGGCTTGTGAGCCGGGCTTAACCGCTGCTTACTCACAGGGCTGATCAAAGCTTCACATGTCATTAAGAGAAATATGTTGTGTTGCCATAACCCTTGGTCTGACTAACATGTCTTAAAGGAGCACTATACAGCATTTTGTAAACATGCGAAGAGCTGAACATGGTGGTTGAAAATGTTACTCAAGTAATAGATGTCCTTGCTCTCTTGTTTGTACAGTGTGTTCCTTCAGACTTTTCTCACATAAAAAGGTTTTTTTTAACTTCTGTTTATGCCAAAGAAGTTACGACACTTTTGCTTCTGCTTGTACTGAAGCCGAACAGAATAAATATTTTCACAGCAGAATGGATATGAAATAATAGAGCCCTCACTGTCACAGACATGTTAGAAACATGCCTGTTTTCATGTATACTTAATGACATTATATTCAGTATGTCTCTCATTATGTAATAAAACTTCCCTTTATGTATCAACTTGTGCTTTTCTCTGAAGTTATTTCCAAAATGTCTGCCAGTTGATTCTGGGAAACGCTACACAAACTGCTGAGACCAAACTGGCTCTTGTCCAGTCTGCGGATCAGCATGATGTCCTTTTCTCAAATTCTTATTCTTTACATGAGTGATGTTAGTTTCACTCTGATTTTCACTCAGCATGCGACAATTACTGATGAATTTTATTTTTATAGAGACATTTTTAATGTCACTGCTGGACTAAAATACAGTTGTATTTCAAGTAACCATTGTTTAGGTCAAAGCACAAAAGCATTTTCTCTCTGCAAAGCTAAATATACTCTTGATTATTGACTCTAAAACGTGATTGATGAACTGTAAGTGAAGCAATGTGGCTTTTACACAAACCACAGTCCCCACATCTGTACATTCAGCGCAGGAAAATACAATGAAATAATAACTCACACAGTGAGGATATGTAGATGTGGGGGTTCTTTCTTAATTTTGCCATCACTGTTTTCTCCACCATTAGTGCTCTCTGAACAAGTAATGGCGCAGTTGCCATTGTTTTGACAACAGTGTTATGAGTTGTTGAATTTGGGAACATGTCTGCCTCTGATTGAATGTTTGGCCTCTGCTGCCCTCTGTTGGCCAGACTGTGATCTGCATACAGAAAGGTAGTTCAGCTCAGTAGTAGTAAAATCACAAAGTATTTTGTGATTTTGGGTCCATTTTTCTAAATTAGAAAATAAGTATTTCCCCATCACAGGCCGACATGTTTCGTCACATGTTTCGTCACATGTGTTGCATTATGCTCAACCCTGAGTATCATTTAATCCATGTTTTGAATACATCTGGTTATATGTGGACATGATGTAAGAGTTAAGTGTAATACAGCTCACTTGACTAAAACTAGCCAGAGTTGAGTCAGCCTCAACTCTCTCTACTAAAAGGCAGACTTCTCAAAATGGCACTGTTTACTTCTGCATCACTTCACAATGATGATCTATCTTCTTGATATTATTGTCTACGCAAACCAGCATTTACCCCATTAATCCCACTTTGCATATTTGTATATATGCTGAACCATTTGTCCCAAAAGGATCCACAGCTCCTGTTATTGCTCTGCTGTTTTTTTATTGCTGCTTGAACCTGGTGCTGTCGGTGTCGCTGACGTTCTGCATCACAGAAATACCTTCAACAGGGTGCTTTACATTTGTCCTGAGTTCGCATGTTGCTTTGTAGATGGCACATGTAGCTTGTGTGCCATGTCTACTCCGTGTGTTAGGCCTGCAGCCTGCTACATTACATGAAGATGCCACGTCATCTCAGTCAGGTTCACATGCCTCGTGCAGGATGCAGGAGAGCTGGAAAACTGCTGAGTACAGTTCAAATGCTTTCAGTCGTCTTGAGGGTCATAGTCATAGAAGAGCTGCGCTGTTCCTGGGTCAGGACCATCAGGCACTTCTGGAGGCTGATTAAGGGGCAGGGTCCCCATGCAATGGTCATCTAATACTGCATGTTCAAGGTTTATGCTCAGAGGGAGTTTGACAGATGCCTTGATCTGTCACAAGGTGGCGCTGGTTGTCCATATCGCCACATCGGACTGTATATAAAGGTACTTCTGACAGATAGCTACTCAAAGCTACTCTCTCTCTCTCTCTCTCTCTCTCTCTCTCTCTCTCTCTCTCTCGTGTTTCACTGATAATTATGACCATCTTCTAGATTTGTATTCCTAGATTGAATTTGATGACAGAGGTGCAGTACCACAGTCCGCCAAATGTGCAGCCCCACACGTCACAACCTCCAGCTGTTTGATCATTCTGTAAACACTGATCCGGACTGAAAGAAAACACTCACAGCCCCATCCATCCAGTGCAGAAGATTCATTTAATCTCACAACACACAATAATCATTTCATAAACATTTTGCTGTTGAATTTGAGCTTGGCCCGTGTTGAGCAATGAGCATGCGTTTCTCTTTTGTGAGCCAAGAGTCAAGTCCTTGCACTTCTGAAGCATCAGGTCTGAAGCATCAGGTCTGAACCCCTCGCTGCTAATTAACTAACCCTGCAAAAACTCCAATGTTAGTCAGCAGCATGTGGCTTGTTAAGCAATCCGCCCACAGAGCGGTTATAAAGCTTGATTGCTTTGCTTGTTGCTCGTCATTAGAGGGCCGCGGAATCCACGTGATTTTCTGTCATTAAGGCCAAACGAGAACAGAACGTTTAGGCCGCAGGCTGCCAGGTAGTTTGAACTACTTTAATGTCGTGTGACACTGCAGCAAAAATGCTAAATGCTGCACAATAAAAAAAGAGCAACAACTTAGCCGAAGGGTGACAGTAATCATCCTCTGCTTTGTTGAAATAAATTACCTTGTAAAGGACAGATCAGAAACCTATTTACATGAAAGCATCGGCGATGATTCAGTTTTATTTACGGGGGTTTTCAGGCAATTTTCCATCACATTTAGCGCTTTTATTGCATCTTAAAAGAAATGTTGCCTCATTAGTCCACATAAGAAAATGTTTCCTCTTAATTTCCAATAGACGGTTGCCCCCCCCCCCCCCCCCCCCACGCTGTTGTAATTGCGCTGCTCAGTGAACGTGGCTGTGGATGGAGGTGTGTTATAGTGTTCAGCCCAGTGAGATTCAAAACCCTCATATTAGACCAAAGCTTCCCCTCCTGTCAACAGTAAATGTACCTTATAAACGCACAATAGTTCCACTGATTTACACGCTGAAGTATTATTCAGCCTTCAGGTTCACCAGAGGACGTCTGTGAATAAGGACTGTTCTCCGATCAGCTGGGATCAATCATTGGGAGATTACTCTGTTAGTATATCAGTGGTCAAAAACTTCAGCCTAAAGTACAGGTGGACAAAGTCTGGTCCTGGTCCTGGTCCCACAAGTACAGGCCCAGTCCAGACACTGCTGCCCTCTAGTGCACTGGTTCCCCCGCCTCTTTGGCTTGTGACCCCTCAAGTGTGGACAGTGTGAGAAGTTCAACCAAGAGGTTTCGGATTTTCTCATTTGAAGGACTTTTAGATGCCTGAAGAGGGGAAAGTAACCAGTGTCATGCAAGAAAAGTCTGAAAAAATAATCTTAATTACGTGTAACAGAAATCTTGTATTTCTTTGTTATCCCTGTAATCAATTGGTGACCCCTCGCTGATGTTTCTGACTTCAATTCTTCTTTAATGAATCCGTTTATAGACGCTGCTTGTAGGCAACAGTTTTGTCATCACGGCGGAATCACTCAATAAACAGAGCAGGGCCAAAAAGTCCAGTGGAAGCGCGCGGTACAGAAGCAATGTGTATTATTTCATGTATTGTTATGATATGCACGCGCTTGACTATCAGTACGGCCTGTTGGGTAACTCAACAAAGTGTTTATGGCGTTCCTTTAATATGGACTTTTACTGTGTGACCGTCTCAAAACTTCATGGTGAGTTTATTGCATTTAATTTCTTTGAATATGTCATTGCAGTAATATTTCTGTAAATTCCCTATATATAGGAGAACATCTGGTTTTGTGCAGGAGATTGATTTTACAGATCTTTTTGCTGTCCAGGCAGCCACAAGAGATTGGTGATGATGGCTGTGTCTGCTGGTGACTGAACATTGATTTATAACGTTCTTGCTGCATTATTAACAGTATTTGCAGCACGTGGCTGTGACTGACTGAGGACTCCCACTGTATTGTGCTTTGCAGAGCGAGGACACGGCCATATTCCCGCTAGGCTAATAGTAGTATTTATATTTTAAATGGTTTTGAAATAATATTTCCCTGTGTCCGAACGCATTTACTTCAGCCAAGGTCTTCTCTCACATCCACCAGGACTCAGAGTTCACATGTTGTGAAAAACAGATTCATAAAAAACATTTAATCGACACCGTGCCTTTTATTTGCCCTCACCTCTTTTACACGCGAAGACATTTTCATAACAAGCAGACAATCAGATAAATGTTTGAAGAAAGTAGAAGGCGAAATCACAGCATCAAGATTTAGAGGTCTTTCATTTTTAATTGCCTTTTTTGCCACACACACACACACATATATATATATATATATATATATATATATATATATATATATATATTTATATATATATATATATATATATATATATACACACACCCACACACAAATGTACTGTGTGTCTATATATATATATATATATATATATATATATACACACACACACAAATGTACTGTGTGTCTATATATATATATATATATATATAGTATGTCTATGCAGTATACAGTATATCTATAAGTTATACATGTTATATATATATATATAAAACATGTATAACTTATTCTTTAAAGACTATTATTATTGCTACACTTTATTCTCTCACTGTGGACATTTGCATGAAAAGGCCTAAAGCCAACAAGTAGGGCCACTCAAAGGAGATATAAATATTGTTATAATGTAGATTCATTCAGCCTTGGCGCATGGATACGAGTTAAAAGATGATTTCATTAAGGTCGTTTTTAGTTTAATATGGTGGTTTTAGTCATTAAAACTTTATATTTTTGATCGGAACGAAAGAGTCTGTGTTCTGTTACACCGACTGTGAACAGGAGGTGGTGGTGTGGTGTCTGACAACGGAGAAAGTAACTTGTGCTTATATATTTTAGGGATTTTGGCTTGAGACTGAGGTCTATTTTTCGTGTCATTACCCTGCCAACACTTTGCCCAATATTTTTTACTAAAGTGACAGCACCTGATTAACCTTTGCAACTCGCCACAGCCAGGCCAACATATATATTCATGTTAACGTATCATTTATTAGCCTACAATAAAAGTCAAATACAATTCATATGTTCAGACATTTATCGACGCTATAAAGCAAAATTAAGTTAATTTAAATGACCAAATAACTGTAAGACATTTCTAATAGCAGCTCCCTCGAATTAACACACGTGCCAAATTATTGTATTTATGGTTAAATCCACTTGGTTCAGAAGAAAGCGTCATTAATGATCAGATACCATACAGGTTAAAAGGGTATTGTTGGTAAATATACATCTGGGCAGAGTGCAAAAGGAAGCAACCAAAAGTTTTAACAGATGAAAATCAACGTGGGCCTCTATTAGTCATTTACGTCTGGCTAAATATGTGTATTATTATTAGTAGTATTATTGTAATCTTAGTGAGTCCACCCGAACACACACATTCACATTTATCATCAGCATCTGCGTTGAGCTGAATGATCAATTCTTTTCTTAACACTGTTTGTTAAGGAATAAACAGATAACTCGACGGACATACTTCAACAACATATTAATTCTAATTATAAAAGGTCCCATTACATATTCTCTATACGTCTTTTTGGAAAAAAACTGAATAAAGGTTAAAGGTCTTATCCACTGACTCCTCTGCTTTAATAATCATTTATCCGAGCTGTATAGGCGACTCCTATAACCCATTTTCCTTTCTTGGGGGATCAAGGGGTTTTTACTGCGGAGTCAAACAGCCTCCTGTGATCTTTTTGGATGATATAAACTAGTGAGTTTTGTTTCCTCTTTGGCTCCTGGCAAGATAGAGAGCCGGGGACAAAAGAAAGAAAGGGTTGAAAGAATGGACGGATCCCCTTTGGTTCCTTTGTGTCAAGTTTCTCTTCTTTTCACACGGAGCGTTCATCCGCGTGATTTCAACTTATTGTCAGGGATTCTGTATTAATCCTGGCCTCATGGACACAACCGAGCGCAGACTGTCAGAGGAAAACACGCCAAATGAATACAGAGAATATAGGGCCTTTAATCGGGCAACATCCACCTTAAATTAAAATAAACTCTTTAAACGCTTTGAATTGGTTTTATACTAAAAGACGTGATGATATTATATGGTATTCTCTCGAGTTGGAGATGCAAAGCTGTGGATGTGAGTCTGGTCTTAAGATATTTGGCCCTTGTGTAGGACAGCAGCTTGTCAGCGCTGAGGAGCAGGAAACAGCGCAGAGAGGAGAAGTGTTGCCCGTCCCAGTCCCCCGTTGACATTTTAGGAATGATAAAAGTTCCGCCTTGCCTGGAGCTACAGCCTCGCTGGAGCCGGCCTCCGTCTGCGGCAGATTGCCTTCTTTGCTCATTACAGCAATTATTTTACTCCAATTTAACCCCTGCCTGAATGGCAGAGAACTCAAGGGAAAAGCCTTTAAAACCTGCTGTGCAGTGGCCTGTAATTTTCCCCCTATCGGATCCCTGTTTTGTCATTTTAGTCTTCCTGATGGCAGAAAATGACTCCAGCGTTCAGCAGAGGGATAAAATGTTTGCTTTATGTGCTATAGTAAGGTAATATGTTTATGTGAGGAGTGGCCCACCAGTTCCGAGACCCTGTCCTGTCCATAATGGGGTGTCACCTGGCTCATTTCACACCCTAAACACCCCATAATGACACTCAAGTGGATTGTTTACAAGCAATACAGCCCAGGGAACCTATATCTCCAATATTTATTGGTGTGTTTTGAAGTCAGCACAACTGGTTGCCCACACCCCCCCTCTCCCTCATCTCCACCCCCTAAACTCTTCTGGCGCCAACAAAATCTAGGTTAGTTGTTTCAAAGCAATAGGCAACAGCTGTAGCAATACATTCCGCCAAATAACATGTGACAAGTTTAAATTCACAGAGCTCCACCAGCACCGCCAGGCTGTGTGAAAGGTTTACTCATAGAGACCTGACGATGAATTGAAGAAATGTGGCCATTATATTGTCAATGTTGTTATGGGGTCGCATAAAGCCTTTAGCTTTCTCAGTGATATGATATTAAAATCGTGCTGTCATGATCAATGTTCCTATTTTCTATTTTCTAACACGAGGCCTCAAAATAATTATGCCTTCTGCTTTTTCCCATATAAACTTGTTTGTCTTCAGATGCTATATCCAAGAAGTTATAACCCTCACACCAGGCCTAATCGTCCCCCTGAAAATAGATAAAGAATTGTAAAATATTAAGTATTACTTGAAGTTTTCATTAAAGATAAATAAATATTTTTTTTCTGCTTTGTAGAAGGACTATGAAACAGTCACATTTTGGTGCTCCAGACACCATGCAAATGTCAGTCAAAACGAACAACTGCTTAATGAAAAAGAATAAACAATTTATTGTTAAGTTATGTCACAAATATATTCATAATATAAATGAGGATATTCTTCAAATATACATTATTTTACAGTACACACATCCCTTCCGAAGGGAATCATTCCAACAACAGACGGTGCTGTTATATAAAAACAAAACAAAACAAATGCTGTGGTTCTCCAAATTCACAAAGAGCATTCATTGACACTGGATTCAGTAACCCACTAATAGTTAGGCATTGATATGAATGCAAAAAAGAATGAAAAAGTATGGTTTCTGCAGAGTGACAGCAGCTGCGCAACAGTCTCTGACTTACTCATAGAAGCCGGTGCAATAACCTTTTACCTGGCTGTAAGAGGAGTGGGCTATCTTTGACACACTGTGGCACAGCCCAGTGTCCACACTTGACTGTCCAGTCGTGATTTTTCACAAGCCTACAGGTGCTTAACTGTTTTCCACCTCTGCACCGCAAGAATGTCCATCTTAAAGTCATTTAGTCTCACACTCAGATTATTTTCCTGAACTAAGGCTTCTAGTATCAGTACCTTCTTGATTGGCATCATTATTATTATTATAATATATAAGTCCACTGACAAAAACAGATTTAAGACTCGAGATTAAATGACTAATAAAGTTGGAGTATTTTTGCAGTGTGTGAACTTACTGGCGAGGTCAAGAGAAGTGGATAAACTTCAAGGTCCTCAGAGGGGGGGTCTGTTTGGAGGTCTTGGCCTCCTAACAAGATGTGACACTGAGCTCACCGCCAGGATGCCTCTTTATTTAGTACACTCTCACCTCACTTGTCCGAAGGGCCTTCTCTTGCTCGGGGCCCCCAGAAAGTAGTCTAAACCCCCTTGTGTCCCACTGCACGTGCCCCTCGTCCTCCGTCCCTGTCAAGCGAGGTGGTACATACTGTATCCGACGTGAGCGGCGTACAGTCCCACGGGGGAAACCGGCAGCGAGTGCCTCTGGAACGGGTGCGATCCTGCGTAGGAGCCCGGGACGTGCGCACCGAGAGGAAAGGAAATCCCGAAAGCTGGAGGCAGCATAGGCTTGGCTGCCATTTTCAGTTTTTCAAGTTCTGCCTCCTGCAGCCGCTTGGCTTTGGCTCTCCTGTTCTGAAACCAGATCTTGACCTGGGTCTCCGTCAAGTTGAGGGAACTGGAGAACTCTGCGCGCTCGGCGATGGAAAGGTACTGCTTCTGGCGGAACTTCCTCTCCAGGGCCAGCAGCTGGGACGTCGTGAAGGGGGTCCGGGGCTTTCTGTTCGTCTTGTGTTTTCGCAGTGGACAGGCAGGAGGGCTCAGCCTTCCTGTAGGAGGACAAAACGCTTTCATTTAAAACCCTGGACTGCAATGCGCAATGTCAAATCCACACAAGACAAATCAGTTGTAGTAAAGTAAGCAAATAAAATCTCACGAGTCCAAACCTATTTAAGACTAAGAGCGTAAAATGACACATATTTAACTTGGATATTATTTGTTTCTATGATCTAGGCGATGCACTGACTGCAGACTTACGTGGAGGTGTTGGAGAAAAACGAGGACTCTGTATCCATGAAGTCCTCTCTTGGCTGTCCGGGCTCTCGGGTTTAATCAACACGTCTTCTGGCATGTTCATGATCTCGCCCACTGAAAACGAGGAGCTCATGGCTAAAGCAGGAACTGAAGTATCCAGACTACCGAAAGAGCCCATCCGTGCGCCCTTTCCGAGCGCCTGGGACGTCCCGGGAACGGACGTGGCATCCGGGGACGCCACCTCTCGCCTGGGTTTCCTATCAGCCATCAGCGCCTCGACGCTGAAGGGCAAAATAGCAACTTTGGGCTTCACGGTCTCCTCTGCGGGGCTCAGGCTGGTCTGCATGTCGTCTCTGCTGACGAGAACCGAGCGGGACGGCAGGTCTTCGGTTTTTAAACCAGCGGTCAAAGCTGACATGGCGATCGATGGGGCCATACAGGTCCGACTGGCACGGGTGAGGAGGCTACAGTACAGACTCTCGTGGGTATGGTGGAAAGAGTTACACAAAGTCACTGCGGTGCGCCCTAAGGTGACGGTATCCTCATGTTTATGTGACCAAATTGGAGAGCTGGGCTATAATAAGGCAGGCGTGGAGAGACGGGCGGCCAATCAGGGAAGAGATGGGCTGGTCCCTGCGAGACAAAAAAAAAAAAAGAAAAAAAAGATCAGAGTGGGAAAGTTAACAATAGTTACTTTTTTTTTAAACAACCAACTTCAGATAAACACAACAAACTCTTAATGGGTCATGGCTTCATCAAAACGTAAACCCACAAAATGATGTTTCACCAGAGAGTACACCCTGTAATTACCCTGCCATCAACTTATTAACATTTTATAACTGCCATGTACATTATTCCTATTATTACTCTCCATGTTTATACCATCTCTGACAACTTTTCTGGCCCAAACATTTTGACATGCCTTATTCAGATCGACCCATATGATGACTGACTGTGGCCATGTGCTGAAACTGCTGCAGTGAGTCTTGAATATTGCACAACAGTTTACTGCCCCCTCTTTATGTGATGAACCTCTGGCAGCGCGCTGTTTATTGATGGCTGCGGGGCTCTAATCAGATTGAAACACACAGGCCTTCGCAGTCATTTAGGGGTAATTATCGGGCTTGGGGGAGGGATCACTAGGATTTTTTCCCCCTTTGACTACATCCATTAAAGTCAAAAATTATGTGGCGTCGGGGGGGAAGAGGGAGGAGGAGGAGGCAGCGTGGAGCCAGGGAGAGATTTAACCCAGGACTGTCATTGATTTACCTGGCTATACCTCACGTACCTTCTCATTATCTGCAGTCCATAAAATGAGTTTTTTTTTAAATTGTTATTACCGCTCACAGGAAATATGTCACCGGGTCTGTTTTAGAACGGAAAAGTCCGGATGCACACATGAAGTTTGCTTATTATTATTTTTTATATCAAACAAATGTTGCTGCTTTAAATTGTAGATTTAAGAACATTCTTCAGATACGTGCATATAGATCACCTTTTTCTGCTGTGCAGCCAGTTCTCAGGAAAGCGTCTGCGTCGCTAATTGCCAAGCATAAACAATCTGTCACGATTTGTCAGTCTCCCTAATGGGCAGACAAGTTATGTTGTTTTTAGGCGCCAGCAGCGCCCGGATCAAAGCGCTCGACTTTACGGAGACTATTGAAGAAGTTGAACCCGCACCGAGAGCGCAGCACCGCCTCCTCCTCTACCCGCCCTAGCCCAGGGACACTGAGCCATTCAGCCTGAAAAATTCGCTTTTTCTCAGCCGATCGCACGCCATTTCCATCTATTCAAATGAGCGCCACAGTCGGTGTAATAGTAGGCTCCTCAGAAGAAAAGGTCAGCGCCCACTGGTTGCTCTCAGACAGTCCCTGACTGAAAGGGATTCCTCTGCGCGAGTGTTTCCCAAGATCCACATTAGACCTCAGATCCCTGTCCGAGGAGGTGTTTGTTGTTATCGCTTTGAGCAGGAGCATGCGGGGTGTTGAATGCACCCTCACCCCCGTAATCTACCTGTCACCGTGCCATCACTCGAGGAAAGGGAAATTAAAGTAACCCAGACCCTTTTCCGGGACCACAGGGCTACCGCGGACCCAACGCGTCGTAAAGTTTAAAGTTGTTGTGGTGTAGTCTGGCCATGGTTGAAATAATGGCTTTTTATGGATTCCATTCAAGGTGACACGGTGATTTTATCTGGGACCTGTTTTGCATGTATGAGCGATAAAGATGACACGATAAGGTCAATGATTAGCTGTTTGGAGAAGCTGCTCATTACTCATTCAGGAAATATTCCGTGAGTTCTTTTACGATGGTAATCACATAAAACAAATGGGGCTTGGGATGTTTACTGCATTTATAAATGGTATTGATTTCAAATTATTAGGATAATGCATCAATAAAAGTTGTTCCTTTAAATCCTGGCACAACAGGTTGAACTGGAGTGACTTCCGGTTGACACATTCATATTTAAATTGCAGCCGCAGGTGTTCCCTAATTGTTGTCTTGCATTTTTACAACAGATAACCTGGTTCCAGTCGGTTTATAAAAACCTAACACACACACGCACACACCTTAATTTATCATTTCCTCAGCAGCACATCCTGTGTGTGTGTGTGTGTGTGTGTGCGTGTGTGTGTGTGTGTGTGTATGTGTGTGTGTGTGTGTGCGTGTGTGTGTGTGTGTGTGTGCGTGTGTGTGTGTGTGTGTGTGTGCAGGTAGCAAGGCTCCGCGTGCAGCTGTGTGTTTGGAAACACTTAAAGCCTCTAACCTGGAACGAGTGGCATTGCTCCGAAAGGCTTTGAAGTCACCGGAGTCTCCGGGGCTCCCACGTCCGTCTGAAGTCCCCCTCTGCTCGGGGCTCAAACACTTAACCCGTCCCCCAACCCCAAACTCGTTAAACGAGTCCGAGTAAACACAAACAGGCGCACATGAGACGCATTAACGTGCGCTGTGCGGTGAGGTGTGGCAGCGGCGCGGAGACTCTGCACATTTTTCCCCGGTGATGTGTGCTCGTTCAGAAACTCATAAATCAAGTTTTAAACACTGCAGGTCCGAGATTAGGTTATTATTCCCACTGCATCTCCCGGATGTTGGACACCAGTGTTTTCTATTTGAGGACCATATAGTCCGAGGATATATCTGAAGCATAATTATCTTTAGCTCAGCGGAAAATATGACAAAACTCTTTATCAAATGATGGGTAAACTAGCCCACGAGCAATGGCGTCTGCTTCACACGCACCACCATGTTCCCGCCTCTCACCAGTAGCTGGTGATTTCATTATAATCTCGGCCAAAATGTGATTTTAATGAACATCTATCTATTTCACCTGGTTGCTGCAGTATCCCTCGTCTTTATTTGTCTTGTGAACAGAAGGGACAGTGGTGCCGGAGAACAATGTTGGTGGCAATTAGCATCCCAAACACTGGCCCCTTTTTAAAGAAGACTGATGTGCATGAAGAAGACGATTACCATACCGTTTTATTTAAATCCCGAGGCAACAAATGAAGGGCCGAGCTGAGATACAAAACAACTGTAAGGCTCATCGGGCCTTTATTTAACTTTATAAACTACTTTGATTCCCAGTCAGGAGGCAGGGACTCCAGACAAAGGCCCATTGTTGCCTCCTCTGAAAGTTGTCTTAACCCCTTTCATGCAAGGTCTGTCAATTTAGACTGTAAAGACATAAAAGGGCGAGTCGATGTCAAAAGGCATTTTCAGGCAAAATATTTGCACTTGGTGCAAGTACGTGACTCGACTCGAGACAATGACGTCGCTCATGTGAGTATGGCTCCTATATCTTGATCATATTTTAGAATTAGAGTGACATCTAAATCATCAAATCTTTTGGCGATATAGTCTGATGAAGTTAACTCTATTAGTCAAATGTGTGATCTCAGCGAAATCTTTTCATATTTGGTGAAATCATCTTTATTTTTTTGTCTTGTTTTGTTGTGATTTTAAGTTAATTTGATAGCGACTTTATGATGCCCCTCAGAGAGAGATGAAAGAAAACAGCCGGCAGTCCACCCCAAAATCTCCATAATTATACATAATGTATCCTATTTCAAAGCAATTAGCGCAATCAGGCGGATCGGGGCACTTTGCTGCCAGTGAGTGTAACAATGCCTCACGGTCATTGAAGCTTCGAGATGCCATTCACACGCTGGCTCGCAGGTCCGCCTGCAGACTAGTGCCTCGGGCAGTTCGGCAGGTGTTATGTGCGTCCAAAAAGTCCCAAAACTCATCACTTCGTTTTCTGAAGCCAGTTTATGTTCCGTTAATCCCACCGCAGAAAACAGTGCTTGTAATAGGTATTGTTACAAATGAATGGGCCTGCTTTAATCTGAAGTGCTGTACAGGACACAGCAGAACATTGCAGAATATCAGGCTTTGCATTGAAAATGAAATATGGGCCAATATTATCATAAAACATATACAGGTATATGACATGAATCATGAATGTGTGGCATATAAAAAATATCAGAGCCTGGGCAGATCAGTTAACAATGATAATTCTTGAAGTTCACACTTTTATTTTTATTTTCATTTTTATTTTTTACCCTACATAGAATCATTTAATATAATTGCCAATATTTATTACTGTGTTGCTCAAATATTGTCACATCCAGTTGTTATAATTTAGTCAAAATAGCGCTGATTTTAGCTCCTCCGTTTTTTTTTTTAAGTGATTGAAAAAGCTGACAATCTAACAGCTATTTATTTAGTAGCAACATTCAACATTCAGTTTTATTCATAGCTTCTGATGTTTCGGCAATAGTTGAACCTAAAGCAGCAGAAGGTCTGTGAAGTCCTCCAAGGCTCGTTGAACAGCAGGAAAACAGCAGCTCGGAGAGAAATAGAGTCCAAATGTGAAGTCGCGCCTGGTGACGATGATGAATGCAGCTGAGGCTCCGGCGGTCAAACGACTCCGCGCGGCTCAGAGAAAAAGAAGAAGAAGAAGAAATAGATGCTCTCTCGAATTATTAACTCTCGGAGTCAATCAGCTCCGCCGCTTAGTGAACTTTATTTCCCATTCATCTCCCTCACCTTTCCCCGGCTGACAGGCAGGACGAATGTGTCCCGCGGTGATGATAAAAACCCTCTTGCGGTCCAGAAAAGAAGAGTTGTCGCCAGCCCAGCGGGGGGGCCATATTGTCCGAGAAGAGTCTCTAAAGAGAAATATTTGCCTGGCATCGCCTCAAAATCACCCGGAAATGATGCGTGATGGTTTAAGATTGTCTGCAAGAAAATATCGACATCCCGGCACTCTTTTGATATAATGCAGACTGTCGAAAACCGGAAATATTGTCTAATGTCCTCTTTTCTCTCCTTTGGTTTTTTTTAGGAAACATAAAAAGAGCGTCTTTTGGTTGATACGTAAGTTTTTAGTCACATCAATGGACCGTTAAACAGTTCCGGTACTCGGCTCTGATTGGCTGTTAAAACCGCAGCAGTAGTTTGAGACGCACCTGTGACCGCATCACTGTTTGTTTAAATATTAATGCGCTAATTGAAAACCACCACTATTACTTCAGTGTCACTGAACTTGTTTAAGAACTACAATGCATGTCGGAGTTATATCATTCACGGCAATTAACTGGATACTAATTATAGAATAAATGCATTAAATACATGTGGCACATTTGGGAACTTATTTTCAGTGTGTTATCATCATTTCGCGACTAATAGGCCGAACTATTTACTCTTCTAAAATCAGGGGCTCATTGGCCTGACTTTGTGCTTTTTTCAATCTGCATCCAAAAAGCAAGATATGTATTAAAAATAGCACATGAACTTGCTCAATCTCATTAGACATGTCAGCCTAACTGCATTTACTCTCAGTGACATTCACTTTTTAAAAGATTAGTTGCATTATTGTATTAAAAAAATAAAATTAAAATTATTAAACTGTTGGGTCCAATTAATTGTAAAATAAGCTACAAGGGATACATCTGCCTAATATTGGCTACATACTCTGCCTATTTTACCCCTTGTTAATATTGTTATTATTACTATTATTCTTCTTCTTATCATTATTATTATTATTATGATTCATGGTCCTTATTCAATTTTCTTTTTAATTTATAAAAAGTAAAGAGGTTATCATTTAGTTCAAGTCATAAAATCAGAGGAAATTTTAAGCAATTAGAAAAGGTTAAAAATCACATAACTGTTTGTAGAGAGGTTTTTCTGTTGCGTTTATATGTAAAGCAGTCTGTACAATAGTTTTTTCCCTCCGTGATTCAGTCGCGCACACACACACTTTCAGTCAGATAGGATCACTATCCCTCACACCCTGACCTCTGCATGACTTTAACATCAAAATAATTTCATCATGTGAGCGGCGGTATCAGTCTCTCTGCCTGCCCTTCACTGCTCTGTAAAACTTAGATAAAACTGCGGCTTTTAAATTTACAACTCTCCGTCGTTCAATCAAAGACATCTCAATTACCCGAGGTATTGGTGTGAAATTGAATTATCGCCCGTTTATTTCTTTCACGCCATTAAACAGGAAGCATACTAAAATCATTTGCAAATCACTGGCCTGGCTAATATGATATAGGCCATCTAAATGGACTGATTAACTAATGACAAATCACGGGATTTATTCTGATAAGTCGATCATTTGGGCTTTTCAAACACCGAGTGCGCGTGTTGATTAGAAACTAAATAGAGTCTTAAATGAAATGCTTAATAAGCGAATAACAAGCAATAGTTTTAGCAACAAATCATCTCTATAATCGCTCGTGCGGGGATTAAAAAGATGCTTAATGATGAGGTAAATGATGTGGAGCATCAAAACGCTGCCACCCAGATTGCAGCGCTCAAAACAAATTGCAGGAATAATGAAAACATGTTCAGTCTTATTTTAGAATAGAAACACTGCTGAAACCACTATTTATGCCACAGTGTATTATTATTATTATTATCTTTATTATTATTATGGTAGTGTAATCTACAAAAAGCCAAGATCTTGCTGTTAAATAATAGATCCTTCCAACTGGGTGATTTTGTACTTTTTAAAAGTGTGTTTCTGATCATATTTATTTGAATAGAATCCTTAAATGTAAAAACTTTAATGGAAAATAAAATAAAGACGACAGTACCAAACATGATATCACAAATAATGTATGTAAAGTATCAAATAATTACAAGTTGTTATGTTTAAAGAGATGCTATTTCCTCTGAAGATACCATCAGTATTTTCCATCTCCCAATAAATCAATTCTCCCTTGTACTCACTTCCCATTTTCATCAAGATTGGCAGGAATAATAATAACTGCAGGTAATTGTGTTGGAAATTAATTCTGTGGGAACTGACATCAGATATAAAACAGAGGGTTTTGAAATGCAATCATAAGGATTTATACAGTGGTGTGTGGTTCAGCCATTTTAAAATATCACCACAAAAGAAATCTCTGCCTTGCCCTTCCAGTGACACCATGTACATAAACCATCCTTCACAAAAACCTTAAGCCCATCATTTTGGGCTGTTCCCTCCCGCTTTAGATCTGGCCAAAGAAAAGCAAACCAAAACAACAAAGGGGGGCAGAATCAGGGGTTTTTGTCTGGGAAGTCGTACTGTGGACAGCGAGCCGCTGCATGCCCTGTCCTTCAGATCACAGCGTAGCAGACTTGGCTCCATCCTAATCTCACAAGTCTCAACAGTCTGCAACTCAAGTTTATCCAGAGGGGGTTGAGCCTCTCATAGCCCCCCCATCGCCATCCCATCTAACCCGCCCCTGTCCTTCGCCTGCCTCCACCCAGAGGAACACTCTGTCAGTGACCCTTTGCTGACTCTAGCTGCCTAATCCTTTAAATGTGGGCAAAGCCTGAAATGATGAGGAGTTGGGCCTTTTTTTATACAGGTGATGTCCTTTGCCTCGCTGTGAGTCCCTGTGGACAGCAGGATCAGCCTAAAGACACAGGAGATCCTCTGGTTGTAATGGGCCAGGCAGCAAACCCCACATCGAGCAGGCTGCCGCAGGAATGCAGGAGGATTTGTGCCACATTCAGCCATCCAGGCCACGACTGCAGGGTGCATCCCCTGTTTGTTGTGAGCAAATCTGCAATCAAGAAACAAATCAAAAGCTTTATTGACCTTTGGACAATCACACAAAATGATATCTGATAAATTAATTTGTTAGATTCAACGTGAGGAAACTGGAATAGTGTGCTGTGACTTCTTGATGAGGGAACATGGTGTCTTGAGCCAAATGAAACTGCACTGCAATGGATGTTGGACGAACCTGCCCAGTAAATGGCTGAATGACTGAGGTCACCATCAGTAAAGACATACTGAAGCTCTGCATTAACTGGCATTGCTTTAAAGTGACCAAATGTATACAGATCTTATATGTGTGCAATGAGTGCAAGCACGCTCCTCAAGTTAAAATGGCATTGTGTAGCGTGTAGTTTGGTCTGACAGTTAAAATTTAGGAACATTCAAAGCCCGGGGTGTGGCAGGATGTTGTTCATTTATGCTGTTTGTATTCTGAGGTCAGGAAAAAGTAAAAATAAGTGATTTTAGACATGAATTTAAAAAGACATCTTCCCATTTGCCACTGCCTGTTTGATGACTTCAGAGCATGTCATTTTATAACAAAGTCACTAGCCATTTCAGGGTGTTGTCACATACCCCTAGAGCACACACACACCAAAGATGACCTACAGTCACACCTCCTCAAACAGTGAGCTCACTCGGGCAGCAGCTCTTGTACCCACCTCCTTCCGCGTCCCCACCCACCCCTCTCCTACGGGAGACATATTTAATTTAATTAAGGCCTGTCAACGCTATTGATTTTGGCACTTTCAATTATGGCCTAGCCGTTTATGGGCTCCATGGGCTGTGGATCTACTGATCTGTGATGGGGGGGGGGCCCTATCAGTGCGGGACCACATGGACGAGGAACCTCTCTGTCTTCCTTATGGCCCTGCGCTGTCTGCAGGGGACACTGACGTATGGCTGTTGCCTCTGTCCCACTCCCCTCCTGCTACCCATAATTAATTCCTCATTAGACAGGTCTTTATTGTTTAATTTGTGCCGTTCGTAATCAAATTGGGCAGATTAATTGCTACAGAATTTAGAAACGGGGGTGAAAAATGGCCACTTTTAATTGCCTTCAGGTTTTATGACACCCGGGGCTCTTTAGTGAGCCATCACTGGACACAGTGAAATATCTCACACCCTCAAGAATTTTCTCGACATCAGTTTTTGAGTGATGAACCCTTATTGGGGTGCTCTTTTTTAGAAAGCACGGCTGCTCAGCAGAAGCTCATTAAAATGTTTCTCGGAGATATATTTTCCCTTGCAGTCCTAATTGCAAAAGTCAACCTTACAAATTCTTGTGTTTATTTATGGTCATGGCCTTTTGCTTGTGTTCTGTTTGTGAGTGCTGGCTGGTCAGTGATGTGTGTGTGTGTGTGTGTGTGTGTGTGTGAGAGAGAGAGAAAGGTTAAGTAAGGCGTGTAAGTGTACATGAGAGAGATAAAAATATTTATTAATAGAGTTGTATGATATGAGAAATAATGCAAATATGAGAACTTTCTGTAGTTAATATGAGTGCTTCTCATATTTCTTCAGAGTGCAGTGGAGAGAAGCGATTTGGATGAATAGTGTTAGGTGTGACAATAAAACTGTAACAAGCTATTTGTTTGACACATTTTTACAGCATATATTTAAGTGGTGACTATAACACCAGTAGCTCCTGACACTTAATAAAGAAATGCTTTTGTACGCTTTGCACAGGCACCTTGTAAATGCAGTTCTAAGCCAGATTTAAGTGAAAACAGAAATGAATATTACAGTCTCTTTGAGTGGGTTAAGGTTCACAGAGCTGACTGAAAAAGTAATGTTAACCTTTGTCCTATGTGCCGAATCTATCAACAGCTTGATTATTATTATTATTAGTTGTATAGGCTTTGTTATTGCAAAGTGAGATACACACACAATTTAAAGCTGTCCTGATTCTGAAAACGTATTTCTGGCATGAAGGGAAAAAAAGTAAGTGACAATTTGGGGGAAATATTCATAATATGTATCCCAAACAGAGCATCAAAATAAGGTAAATGCAATGAGCATTCATAATATAAAATGGATTAAAAAAATGTTTTCACTTTAACTCCTCCAGTATTAATGATCATATTGCATAAAGAAATCAAAATATTACTACTGATTATACCTGTTCTTTTACCTTAATTGCAAAGCTGCTGTTTGCAGAAAACTGTTGACTTTATAAAACATTAATAAAGTACATACATACAGGATACCTGTAAACCCTTTTAGAGACTGTGTGTTCTGTGCGTATGTGTGCACATGGGTGCAAGTGCCAGGCCGGCTGGATGTGTGTGTGTGTGTGTGTGTGTGTGTGTGTGTGTATATGCAACGTGTTATGTTTCAATGACATCATTTAATGAGAGCATTGATGTCAAAAGTTGGGTAATTGCGTCGGCTGTCGTGTCACCATACACCTTGGCAATTATCGTGTCACTCAACGATTATGGCTCATTATCTCCCTGAGAGGCCGGCAGTCCAAACAATGGAGTTGCACAAAACCTATATACTAATTGCTAGCAGACACAACTGGACGTGTGGAGCCGGCTGAAGTGGTATATATTTAGCTTCTGTTGAGTGTGTGGGAATTATGAGGGCGAGTTACATAAATATGATTATTAAATTTCACCTGATGGACAGATGAGCATAGTGAGAAGTACAAGTGTGCTATTTAGTGATGTTAACTTCAGCGTAGGTGGACAGGATTGGATGGCTTAGTGGAAAATACTAAGAGCCACTTGAATGGTGGAATTAAGGGTAATTCAGAAAAGGATATCGACTCCGATCCCGACCCCTTTTTAAAATGAAAAGTTGAAGAAAAGTTGGCACACCTTGACCTTGAATCATTAAATCCAGTCGGGACACGAGTGATCTGCTCACAATGGAATCTCCTTTGGATGTGATGTTATTTATTAAACTTCTCTTAGTTCCACATCCGTAGACGGATGTAGATGGATGAGCAGGTACTGTCCACCATTTTGTGCCCTCCCTAACCCCTTTGCCCTCTCTGCACCACTTGAGACCTTATAAGGCAGCGTGGATTCCTCTGGCTTGCATGCTTCATATTATCTTCACATCCCCCTTATTCAATATCTCTGATGATTATCTTTGTTGAAGTTGAGGGCCATGACCAGGAATCTCGGCCCTTTTATGCACAACAGTTGCAACACCGGCGCACAACTGGAACTCGGTTTATGTTTTCTGTGTCAGAGTGTAACATTTGTGTAATTGGTTTAGTTTCCAGCAGATGGTTGTTCACTGTTACTGTGAACTAACTCTGAAGCGATTGTTTGGAGACATGCAGATTTAGTTACGATTTATTGTATTTTACTTCAGCAGGTTCAGATGTTTTACAGGAAGGCATGCTTTCAGAGTTATGTTTGCACCGACCAGGTGATGACAATCAAACTTCATTGGATGACTTTTATGTAACCACACTTCATTTCGTCTAACGTCATGGCATCCAGCTCACTCAAGCTGAAATTCTTCTTAGAAGTTGAAAGTAGTTTAGCAAGTACCAGGTGGCAATGACCCAGACATTTTTTGCTTGACTTGCTAATCAAAACATATATTAACATTTTTTTTCCTCAGTGAGTCACAATGAACAGTCTCCACTCTTTAAAGTTATAATCCTTCAAGCTGCACATGGTAGTTTTGGACACAACAACAGGATACAGTAAAAGAAGTCGGTTACCTTGCTGAAAAGTTGGGAGGTGTGCAGCCAGTTGCCTGCATCTCTCCCATCTCCAACATTTTCATGTGTGGCTGCTCCTTCTTGTTCCATTTCTCCCTGCAATATTATATATAACTGATCTGCTGTCAAAAAATGCAGAGAATAATTGTTTTCTTGATTTTTAGAGACATTGATGATAAGCTGTCAGCGTTAACCTCTGTGACAAATACATTGCATTTCCTGTGACTGCTTCACAATAAAAGCCACCCCATGTTTCATCAGTTGAATGCTTTTAATGTAAACTAGTTGGACATGCTCAGTTTGCATTCACAGTGACTTAATGCAGCTCTGATACAGCTGCAGGAGATTGAAGAGTGAACAGCAGGACTGATATCGATGTGATAAAATTACCAACAGTAATGCTGGATTACATCCATAAATTGTTTCCTTTTAATCACTCATACATAGTTAGGTCGTTGGAAACCAGCAGAGGAATGGCGGACCCCGCCACTAACGATGAAAACTACTTATGTAGAGAAGTAATTGCAGAATGTAACTACAATGAATGGCTATTGCAAAAAAAAAAAAAGAATCATGAAAATCAAGTGAAAAATAAAGGATTGTGACTTTAATTTTCCATTTTAAAACACACACACTTGAACAAATGCATTCGTGGAGCCTCATTATGAGCAGGGGTTGCAAAGCTAATTATAGTTGCGTCGGACTGCGATGGTGAGGCGCGCTCCTTGCTGTGTGGTGGAGCCACAGAGGCTGCACAAACATTTCCTCAGAGGCCCCGCTCCTTGTTTAATGAAACATCGCAGGGGCCCTGCAAATGCACACTGAGAGGCACAGCACAATCTGACAGACAGTGTCACCGGGGCCATGCCAATTATGCTTTCAGCAAAGACCCACCAACCCCTCTCTCTCCTTCATCTGTACCCCCACACCTCCTCCTCCTCCTCCCAGCCCAGACATAGAATAACAGGACAGAGATATGATTACTAATCTGCCCCCCAAAAGCCAAACACTCAAAATGTTGGGATTTGTTTGTTCAGTCATCAAGAAGTGTTTCAAACTGAAGTGTGGGTCTGGGGGGGTGATGGTGTAATGAGAGTTTGCAGCTTCAGATGTTTGTTTTTGTTCTGATTGGATTGCGTGAGGCTTGATGCGTCTCAGAGTGCTCACTGGTCTCATTATGGGTGTAGCAATTTACTTTTAATAGCAGCAATTTGTTGGGTATACCAGGATTGGTGTCATAGACTGTATACAGGATCGCGAAGACACGCTTAGTTCTGGACAAAGTAATGTAGTACAGTAATCATGTTTTCTGGCTTGGTAATGTACTGTATGTCTGCTGATTGGGAGAAATCACTACGGGAGCATCTGGACGTCCTTCTTCCACATCTGTGTGTCTCTGCTCACAGCTACAGACGATAACTTCTTCCTCCCTCCACTTCTGATTGTCTCCATTGAGGTGCCTCTGCTGCTCATTCCACATGGATGAGGATGTGATTAAGTACTCCTCTTATGGATTCATTCAATTAGCTGGCCAAGGTATTACATCCATGTGACAGGGGAGGATGGATATTTCATTTGTCAAGTTCTATTACTGAATAGAAGTGAGACATCACATATGTAACCGAACAGAGAGCAAGAGACAGGGGAATAGAAGAGAACGCAGGTACAGAGGGGGGGCTCTGAAGGTGATTTAGCTTCTGGATCGGATGTAAATGTGATCCGAAGAATAGCTACCGCAGGTTATTGTCTGCCAGAATAAGACCCTTCTCTCTGTCAGTTAGATCTCCACATTGCTGAACTCATTAGCGTTTACAAAAAATGATTGGAAAGCTTAATTGTGCATTTATTCATTTGTTATATTGATGTATAACCATCCATACTATCCAATAATAAAGAAATGTGAAAAAAACTGACAAAAATAGGGCATGTGTTCGTAGACATTATAGTAATATTTCCCATCAAAGAGGAATTCTTTAAGCTTCAGGGGGTGAATTGATATTAGACTGTTTAAACTTTTAAGATGCAACCCCTACCTATTTTTTTCTGGCCACATGTACCAAAATCATTGAGGAGGTGAGCCTGTGCCATTTCTTTTCTGTGTTTATTCTCTAGCGCAATCAGCAGGGGGGCCACTCAACCAACAATGGCGGATAAACCTACATGCATACCAAGGCAAAAGGGCCTGTAAATGAACAGCGGCAGGCCTCGGAGTGAGAGACGTAGCCATGTCTTTATTTTTTGCAAAACAGGATTAGCGAGCCCATGAAAGGGGACAGCGCGCAAAGCGACACGATTACGGGCGGTGTCAGTTTCACTTTACAGTTTGAAGATTTCCCTCTTCTCCCTTCCAGGCGAAGGAAGCAAGATTGCCTCGGCCGCTTGTGAACCCTTCAGGCGCGCGGCTTTTCATCAGGCTATTCGGGGCTGACCCGAGGGCCTCTTCCACTCCTCCACCCCCTGCAGCACACAGCTCATTGAGCATAAGAAACACAATTAAATTCAGCTAAAGCACGACCACTGACTGCTCGGCTGTAGCCTAATAGGCTTAAGAGGGGAAAATAAATCTAATTGCGTGTTATTGGTGTGAAGTTAATCCCCCATGGCTTGACAGTGGACTGAATTTTGGTGGGTGCGTGAGGCGTGCTCCGTGGTTCTGGAGCAGCTCAACATCGACTCAATGAGAAGAGTTTTTGGCAGTAACAAAGCCAAAGGGCTGCACTTGACTCCTGACAGGGGCTGAAAACCACTAAAAAGCTTCTTAAGTGGCCTGTAAGTCTTATCAAGTGCACTCTCTTGTGTGAAGAGAGCGCCCTGTGAGAGTCCACACTCCAGTGAAATGATGATGTCAGGACCACAGTGCAGAGTGATATAAGGTTTCAGTGTCTTGTGCAGTTTCATCGGGGGTGAGGGGATTATGAAAGCTTGACATTGTTCCAGTGACTGCAGGCGTGGGAGGCAAAGAGGCGGCGTTATGAATTAATTGTTTCATTACACTGTTTTGAGACATATTAGATAGGATTAATATGCAATTACTCTGTCCGCCAGTGACACCTGATCTCATTTCTAAGGGCCACGTTAAACGAACCAAAGCGATATGAAACACTTAACTTGCTGTTTGGTTTCTGAAATGGTTTCCAGTCCTGACGCAGTCCTGTGAACAGATTGTATTTTTCTCCACTCCCACCATAATTGGAGCCTCACTTTTGCCCTTTTGTACATATTATTAAGTTGTTAAAACTATCAAGTCAGAGGTTGAGCATTTAACCGCATAGCCACACGCATTGTTAATCCTTTCTCTGTTATTTCAACTCGACAAGATTTGGCCTCTCTCAAGGTTTTTCTCTAAGTGTACAATACCTTTCAGCTGTGCGTATGGTCATGGATGTGCTGGTGCAAGATGGCTAAAAAGCTCGTGGTGTAAATAGGACCCAGACGATTGAGCTCCAAAGTGGATGGAAACAGTTTTCTAACTTATTTACTTTGGAACGATCGGGAAAACCACCTATTTACTTCCAAGCCCTTCTTCTTTGCAAGATATAAGTCTGTCTTTAATTTAGTGAGCACTTCGGCAACTCACTTCTCACAATGAGTACTAATAGTCCTCCCTTGGATGGCGGCCCTGCGGCGTGTGAGATTCACAGCATTGTGACGGCCCCCTTTGCTGCAAGCAACACAACACAGAGACAAGTCAGTTAACCTCAGACGACACTGGATTTGGCTCTTTGCATGAAGGCCTCCCCTTGTTCCACCCCTCTGTTTACACTCCATCGGTGACCGCTGAAACTCCAACCAGGCCTAACGGTAACTTCCCAACGGTAGGACAGCAAGACGAAGTAGTGGTTTGTGGCCACTTCCAACATGGGTCTTGGGTAAAGCCTGGTGTGCAAAGACATGGAACTATCTAATTAAAAGAAACCTCCAGTGGGTTTTGTTATTGTTACAGTGAGCAAACCAGCAAAGAAAACACAATATAAAACCTTTTTCTTAGCTGGCACAAAGGCCACACATGCCACATAGACTGACATACAGAAAGAAAGTGATGATAAAGATAAGCACCCATTGCTTATTCAATACTATCAATAATGCAAACTCTCAAGATTAGCCAAGATTCAATGGCCACACTGCCTTTATCCTGTTGATAGTATAAATAGTCATCCATTTCTCACTTTCCAGTTAGTATCAGGTCGTGTTTACCTTGTAACTGTGGCACAAACCAAATGTACATCTATAATGACAAGTCTTCAGTTTGTGTTTAGTTTGTATATATTTCTATAATAGGACAAACACAACTTTTTTTTCTCTGCAAACAAACAACGAGAATTAAAAGCCTTTGTGGCTGAGTTTGGATCAGCAGAAAATGGCAAAAACAGATGCACATCAGCATAATTAGAGTTGCGGGGCTTGTCCAGATTCTGTTTTTTGAAATGCTCTCCGAAAGATTAGTCCACATTCTGGCACCACATGTTTAGATCGCATGTGATCACACAACACGAGTATGATGATGTCCAATCCAAATTTCTGCAGATGCAGAAGCAGCTACAGTTTATAGAGTCATGACTAACTATGAGGAAACATCTGACGAAGTCTCCTCACATACAGATAGAGCAGTAAGTGCTTATCATGTTGAACAGGAGTTGGCGGTCGATAATTAGCACAGTCAGTCGTGTTGTTTTAAAGGAAAGAATCTCCTTAGAAGTTATGTTGAGCCTTTGATCACAACTGGATCACCTGTCTACTTTATCTGGACTGTTCTACACACAAGGCCTCTGTTTAGTGTTCAGATAGCACCTTTGTTGGCCCGAGTGGCTTCTTCCTTTGTGTGGTCAAGCATGGAGCAGATGAGCCTTGAAGGGAGAGAGAGGCTGGACTTCTGCGGTGAAACCCGAAGAGTGCATCAGGATTTTCCCTAACACTGATAAAACCCAGATTTAGTGCCGCTCATAAAACACAAGGCAAATTGTGCGCTTATAGCTATCTGCTTCAGGACCTGGTAATAGGGTCCACTAAATTTCCATCTCAAATACCACTGCCAACTGAAGTGGATTCTTTTACCGCTTCAACTCCGTGGGTGGGTGGAAGTTTTTATCTTTATTATTCTTCCTAAAAGTGAAAACAAGCCTGAATTTTTTTTTAACTTAGTCTTTGGTTTTTAACAAGTTTTTTTTATGGAACAATGAACACTATAACCATGCAGTAAATTGTCTTGTAATATATACATTTTAATTGGCTGAATTATCTGAATTTCAACCAATGCTACATATATATGCTTTAATATGGAAAAAAGTATACATACTTCAAGAGCAAAAATCTGCAAGCTAAGGGGTAATAAGTGTTATCATTGGATTAGCTGGTTCATAAGCCTCCTTTCCGCTCTCATAGGTCTGGAAGAAAAGTCCTTTCACACGCAATTGAACCCAAAGTTCATATCCTTACACATCACACCAATTATCTCAATATCCGGTTATATGGAGCTTTAAAACATGAGGAGTACGGCTAACTCTGGATCCAAACTACTGATTGAGTTTTAATCTTATTTATCCCCCTCAGGTGCTCAGTGTAACAGACAGGTTCAAATAAAGGAGTGACAATATAAATAAAATTAACAAATTAATAAAAACTTGTGAGGTTATAAAATATTTTTGCAGCTTTGTTTGTTGATTATCACCCTTTTGTACATTCAAAACTACCAGTGTAATTGATTTTTATTTCTTGAAAAATAATATGGAGGCATATTTTTTTTACCGAACAACAGCACATTTCCCATCGACATCTGCTGTAGCCTAGTCTAACACCATCATTTCTTAACCACAGTGCAACAGTAGCTCAGCAGAGATGGTGTGGAAACAAATGTGGCAACAGAATCAGCCCGGGGCTCAATTTATGGCTCACTGAAAGTACGGAGAGAAAAACACAGCCACACTTCCTGCAATTCCATACGAAGCCTCAAACTAAGTTAATTATGATAATTACAACTTTCATCAATTCACTGTCACAGCATTTGGACTTACTTTGCCTCTATTTCTGAGACAGATTTCCTCCTCACTCCCCATTTTCTTCCCCCTCTCCTGCTCACTGTTTCTCCCCCAACTCTCTTGTTTAACAAGAATATTATTGCGAGTAGTCAAGCGGGTAACTGCAGCCACGTTTTTTTTTTAACAATAATGGGTACAGTGCTTTGTCTTGACCCTTGAAAATGGCCTGCAGTAAAAAGTAAAGTGAAGGAGGAAGGAGGAAAATGCCAGCGGGGAGTTTTACATGCACACATACATCTGAATATATCACTTTATATTTTAGTCTTTCTGTGTGTGTGTGTGTTTGAGACAGAAACAGAACTACAGAGACCAGCGGCGAAAGAGAGAGAAGCTGAGTGAAAGAGAGCAGGAACGTCCTCTGGTATCTAAATGATTACAATGAGTCCCTTTCAAGCCGTAGCGCCCATTGCTGTGACTTGATATGATTTTTATCAGATGCTGAAATGCTACATTACCAAGTGGGCAGTAAATTATGTCTAAACCAATTACAGCGGGACCCTGTGCGGCCCAACGGCCACAGAGGGCCAAGTGGGAGGGGATGAAGGAGGATGGGGGGGGGGGGGGGGGGGGGGGGGATCAGGAATGAGAGAAGGATATGATAGGGTGGGTTTTGGGGGGTGGGGGGAATGGCTGGAGTTTGTCTTGATTAGTGGAGTCTGGGGGCACATGAGAGTCTGGCGATAAGGGTATTTGCAGGGAGAGTGTGTGTGTGTGTGTGTGTGTGTGTGAGAAAGACAGAGAGGGAGAGAAAGAGAATTGCAGAGGAAATGCACATAAACAAAGGTTAGCATGTGTGTGTATATGTTTCCTTGTATGTGTGGATAGGCGTGGATTTATGTGTGCATTTAGGTGTGTGTCTGTCAGAGGTCAGAGAAATCAAAGCGGAGAGTCATGGGAAAATGTGTTTCAAAGCTGCCCCCCAATAAAGCAATAAATTAGCTTGTCGAGTGGAGCCGCTGAATTGGTTTCATATCTCTGGCCAGTGAATCAGTGCATATTCCCTTTTTTTATTGTTCACAAAATGTGCCAGAAATATATCAAATGGCTGTGTTATCACAGTATTATGAGACTTTAAGAAACAGATATGCTTAGTAATGGATCATAATAGCTGTCCTATGAATTCTATCATATCTTCTGAAATTAAAAACTGGTAGTCAAAAACACTTACATTTATTTTCATACCAAATCAGCTGACTTTTTTGACAATTTAGAGTAAAACCGAACTATAATTAATTTTTGCTAAGAAATCAGTATATCCTTGGTGTTTGTTTTGACTTGTATTCTCTTTTTTTAAATCTTTTTTTATCTTTTATCTCGCTTTCTGCTATGATAGCGCCCCCAACACAGTGTTCTCCAAGGGACATGAATTTTTGGTTGTGACTTACAGTGAACTCGTAATTTGATTTGTGCAATATAGGTGGTCAGCCATTAAAATGGTTCGTAATATCACTTCATTTCCAACAGGCCACACAGGCTGTTAACCAGCTGGGGGATCGTCGTTGTTAGCCGTTACTTTGTCCCATCTGTGGTTTGAGCACTCCCTACATTACTCCATGACGTTGCTTGTTAGTTACTCCGTTTCATAACTCACTGTGTCGGAAAGTAGAATAACATGAGCGAAAAGTAGCATCTAGTGGGAATCTGTGCTATAGGCTACGTTAGAGAGCTTCCATTTTCCACATGAAACAAACTTATCAGCACGATGGGGAGTTTTGACTCCCTGAGTGTGTGAGAGCTGCCAGTGACCCAGCAAGTGTTGAAATAACCTGAATGAAAAGTAACATCTAGTGGGAATCAGTGCTAACCTTAGCTAGCTCCTGCTAAATGTTTAATGTTGTAAAGGGACAGACGTCTTAAATCACTAATGGTACACAGCTAACACTGTGTGCGCTTGTTGGGGGGGGGGGGGGGGGGGGGGGGGGGTCATGTTTCAGTGTTGGTCAGCTGCAGGACTACCATGAGCTCCCATCAGTAGCGCAGGACAGAAGCTGATAGCACGTCTCCTACCGATGCCAGCCCTCAAACATCAACCACTGTCATTGGGACGCCCACTCAGAGGCCGGAAGCTTTAACACTGTTTCCACAAATATGTCTAAAAAAGGTTTTAAACCTCTTTTTTATGGAAAATTGTGTGCAATAGCTGCAGTATCATTATAGTTTATATTTCTTTACCTTTTCAGAATTCAAATTTCAGTTTGACGTTAATGCTGTACTTCTGAACTTGTGTGAGGGTAAAAGTGTGTGTGTGTGTGTGTGTGTGTGTGTTTGTGTGCCTTATCCTGTCCATCTGCCCTAATTTGTTTATTCCCGTGGTTTTTTATAAACACCATTAGAGGGCAAATAGGTGATCATAAACTGGAATGGCTCTCCCTCCCATTTACTCGGACAATTAAGATAAAGTGAAAGAGATTCAGAAGAACATCTTTATTGGCCTCCGCCTCTTTGAAGACCAACGGAGTAACTTTCCCTTGTCTCTTTTGTGTAGCTGGTTCTGCTGAGCTGAGCAATGTGGCTCGCTGATTTATTCATTCGCTGGGTTTTGTTGTCACACAGGGAACTATCAAAATCTCTTTCTGAGCAAAGATAAATGGCAACAATAAAAGCCAGATCAATGGCAAAGTTTTTATGCAACTGCAGAAGTTATAATGAGCAATATATAATAATCAGAAACCCGAAAATCAACTCCAGCAGCATCCATGCTAAAGTGCTTGAGATTCACATGATACATTTTACCCTTCATGCTTTTATCCCTGTTTATAAATTTTCTATTTGTGCACTTCATTTATTCCACTAAAACGCTATTGGCCTGTCATGTTTAATTACATGCTCTATATATGATGAAGGCCAGTTTCCAGTTGACCCTGTCACTGGCAGAGAATAGTTCATGTGAACAGAGAAATGAATCGCTTTGTTGTTTAAAAGCACCTGAGCCGTAATAGAGAAGAGAAATCTTTCATCACACGGCCAACTTTGCCTTTTTTTTATTTTTGTGTCCATTTTCATTGTTAAAAAAGGGGGCTTTCAAACTGAAATGAAAATCCCCTTTCTTTGTAATGTTTATTCTGCTTTTTCCCATATCCGCTCCCGCTCCGTCTATAGCCTCCCACCCCTATTCACCATATTCCCGGATGCGAGCGGCTTGGAGCCAGCGATAGACTGCAGATGAAAGGGGAGACAGAAGGGGGAAGATGGTAATGAAGCAGAGGGAAGAGACAAGAGGTCCCTGCGGGGACTCTGACGCCTCCCGGGACTTGTTTCGCTGTCGGACCACGCCGGCCCCCACGTCCACAGCTCCCTGTGGAGGAGATGTGTCAGAGGATGTTCTGGGTCAGCCATGGGAAGAGACCATGTCTGAGCAGATAGTGGCTTTCTGCTAAATTACCGCCGATGCTTTTGATGTCGAGTGTAAATAAAAAGAGAACTAGCTTGAACCAACAACTACAAACTACTGAAATGGTCTGAATCTGAGGAGCTCCAATGCCAACATGCACGTCTTTTCAACAGCAGCATAAGGAAATTCATTAGGAGGTTCATTAATTAGATGAACAATGTCTAGAATATTTCAATACATCCTCATCAAGCCTTTTCCAATGGTCTTAGCCTGACAGCTTCTGTGAGTGGCAGGCGGCACCATGCTACGTCATCCTGTGTGCAGCTCTGCTTTTGCTCAACAATTTACCACTTTAAAAGGCCCAATGGCCAATCTGCAGACAATCGTCCCCTGTAACACTATCTGGGCCCTGCTGATAAAATGCAGATGTGGCTCCTCTCAATGTGAATTTGTGACCCATTAAGTAGAGCCCCTCCTCTTTCCTCACCACTCCATCCCTCCTGTTGGCAGAGACTCCAGACCGCCTTTTCACATGCATTCCCCAAAAGCAGGTATGTGGATAGTATCAGGCTAACGAGTCACAATGGTGAATTTGTTCAACAAGGAGCACCGCATTACTTAAATCCAAGTGTGGCTCTCCCTCTCTTTGAGATCTGCGGACTAGATTGGCGCGGTCTCCCCAGCGTCTCGTTTAGGGACGGACAAAAGGTGAATTCAAGCGCTCCCTTTGAGGTTCACGAGACCTGACTCTGGTCTATTGATGTCAAGTTTCCCCCCAGTCTCCCAAAATGTCTCCATCGGGCAGCCATCGCTGCTGTGTCTCGGACAAACTTTGTAACAGTCTGGTTGCACTTCAGTTATAAGAACAGTGAACAAATCAAGAACAAATTGAATCGTATTGATAGAACGATTGAAATCCACGTGTGCAAAACAAGCGTCACGTTCAGCTGACTCTGCTGCTTCGTGCCCGACGGCATGTATGCTGTATTTGTATGTTTTGGACGACAGACTATTTTAATTGCAGGGTAATTCAGAGGCAACAATCAAACAAGTTTTGCAAGGTTAAATAATGCTGTTGCCACTCTGCAGAGCTAATAAATCTATGTTGGAAATAGACTGCATGTAAACATACAAATACATTCTTAACACATTACAGTACATGGGCGTGTAGCGATGGAAAGTTACCATAACAAAATGAATTTTATCCTTTATGGCAATGATTTGCAGGTAGACAGTAGAATTACTCTATTGACATTACAAAGAGTCATCTACCAGGAATGTGCCCTTGCATGTGTTTGATTGATCATTGCATTGCGTTGACGAAAGAGGTTGTTGCACTGCAGGAAAATCTGAGCCAACTTCTTTACTGGATTACATTTACATTTATTCATTGAAATGAATAAAGAGGCCGCACATTTCACACACTGCTGTTATCTGTCTGAACACGACCTAAAGGCCTCTGTGTGCCTCAGTTGAATTGTTGGATCATCTATCAACACCTTCCTATCATTGCCATTGGGGGGGGGGGCTGCGTCCGACAAATTTTGTAACTTTTACGAAACAAACAATCTGACAATCACGCTCACTTCACACAGCAGCCAGGTATGTGGAGGTTAGAAAGTATGCAGGATTTGAACTTCACTCTCAAGCTCCTTTTTTCCTTCTTAACACATCTACTTGTCACTTTTAGTGTGTGCAACCAACACCACGAATACCTTTGAGGAGAGTCTGTCCGGAATTGTGCACCTTCGTCCCTATTCCTCTCGTCGCGCCCCTCCTTTGCCTTTGATGTGGTCGTACAAACTAGTTCTTTTGAGACTCACTAAAAGCCAGCAGTCTGGGCTGCACTGCTGCTGAAAAAGATAACAGCCTCAGTGGTGAAATAGCTGAGTACCTGGATTACTGGTTTTTCAATAGAAGTACGAGTTAGCAACAGCAGTGTGTCTATCCCTATCTGTCTATCTAAGCTCTGTGTCTAACTGTATCAAAATAAAATCAGTTCCATTTAAGTAAAACATGTAGCACAAAGTCACATATATGCACACTGGGTACTAGTGGAGGTACAGTTATCACACTAGAGATGCTGTGAGCTTCTCTTTATGTTCATACAGTAAGTAGTAAATTGTATTTCATGACTTCCATATAATTCCAGTAAATTTTGTTTTGACCACCCTGACCGCTTCTGATTTGAAAGCGGCCAAATAACAGTGTCTCAAACTGTTTATACTGACCTCATTGTTCAATTTGTAAAGACCCCCCCCCTCATCTGTGGCTTGGCCCAGTACTGCCTCTGGCTATGCTTTTACATACTCTGTGATCTAGCTCATTGCACCACTTCACTGTGAATAGAGAGTTAAAGTCAAACCCCGGGGTAACAGAGGAGAGCATTATGGATGAGCAGCCTGTGAAAAAGGCCCATTGAAAAAAGGCCTTTGACAGTTTAATTGGTCGAATTAGTCACGATATTCAAATCGCCTCTGTTGACCAGCCAGTGACTGAAGTGTGTACTACTGCAGGCTGGGCCAACCACAAAACTCCGTCCAGATTGCAAACGAGACACATTAGGCCTCCCCTTCCTGCCAGCAAACCCCAGTCCAGTGGCGCAGCGCTTTTGCCGGTGCGGCTCCTTGAAAAAGTTTCATTGCTACTTTCTGGCTACATGGAAAACATTGAAAACTCCTTTATAATATCTGTCAGCTCCCCCAGTCTCCAACATAAACAGGTGTTCCACCCAAGCCAGTGTATTTACTTATGTCAAGGCTGTGCTTACATATACAGACACTCAACACACTTTTAACATTCTCCTCAATGCTACAGTGGAGCGGCACTTGGCATCAGTGTCTGCGGCCGGCTACACTGTTTCAAGAAGACAAATTAAAGCCATATAATTTGCCTGCTGAAAGACTCGCTCTGTATCGCAGGTGTCACGGCCCGGAGCAGGCGTTAACTCCCTCCAGCCCCCCAAACACACACACACACACACACACATACACACACACACAATGCATGCTCACACTAACATGTATGTAAGACAGCTACAAAAAATATCTCAAGCAGTCACTTAAGTCCCCATAGCATGGTTAACGTGGTTGTAAAACATGCTGGCCTGCACATGGCTCCAGCTTGTAATAACTGGTGATGACAGTAATATGAGTTTGTGTGTGTGTGTGTGTGTGTGTGTGTGTGTGTGTGTGTGTGTGTGGATGATGTGTGATTGTGAAAAATGTATATAAACGTGGCGGTGAAAAGAGAAAGATGGAGACTTGGATTGTAGGGGATCAGTCGATTTGTATATGTTTTATAGAAATAGTTTAAATTTAAATAGTAATATACTTTTTTACTGTGTTGTTTGAGAAAGTCAGTATTATACCTTATGTCTGTGCATTACTCCTGCAGAAACAAGCTATAAGCACAACACTGATATACGAATTGATAGAGTGAATATATACTTGAGCCTGTGCAGAAAACCATACCAAAACCTGTGCTTGCTAAAAGTATTCGGCGGATGGATAAACTGTTGTTTGTCAAGAAATAGTTCCAATATGAAGCAATAGTAATTTTTACATCACTGTTAATGTACGTGTTAAACAAACAGTATATACTGTGTAAATAAATCTGCCTGACATGTTGTTATGCTGCCTCCAGTCTTCATGCTGCGTTAGGCTCAACACGCCCTGACTCCAGTTCATTAACAGGACTGGATACTGTGTCACCATGGTGGCCCCCATTCTTTCCAATGAAAGTTGCTCACCAGCCGAGCCAGGAGCCTTCCTGTTTGCTGCACACACACATTAATGGCACTACAAAAATGTCTTAATGTCTTCTTAATTTTTATTGGATATAATAAATTAACATTTCAAAGAGTCACTCCAGAGGGTTAAAATGCATCCTTTTGTCATGGTTGTATGTGGGGGAAAAAAACGTATTTTCAGGGCACCACGTGAGCTGTAATACCAACTGTGGCCACAACACAAAAATCACCTAACAGCCCAGAGCTGCTCCTGGGGGTTGGTCAAACTCTGTACTAAATGCATAAGCATGAGATTAATACTGATCTTCTCTTCTCACTCTCAGAAAAAAAGGGCAGAAGAACGGATTTCCCAAAATGTGGAACTATCCCTTTAAAAAGAAAGCTGGGGGAGGAAAAAGTGGATCCAGCAGGGAGGGAAGAGGAGAGGATGAGAAAGAGAAGAAGGGGAGGAAAAGTGATAGAGCACTGAAATGCCTAAAGTAATAATCCTTATGAGACACAAAGGCGTGCTCTCTCTGGTGTTCGTATGTGTGATAATGTGGCTTGGCCTTCAGCCACTTCCAACAGTTACAGAAAGCACTCGAGGAGAGAACAGAGGCTGTCCCTTCCACTTACCTCCCCCCACCTCGCTCTCTGACTCTCTCTATATAAATGCTTGGCAGTTTTACGCATGGCTGGGAGCAATTTCCCACAATGTGTAAATTAGTCAATCTCCCAAGTCAGTAAAGTGGCCTTTGATGGGGAGGACATTAATGAAGTGTACCATTAGGCCTCACATTTGTATTCTTAGGGGCTCTCCAAGCTTTTGATGTCGCGGGGCCCCACGGCTGATTATCCACATGCCAGCGCTGCATGCCTCTGTTACTTAGACGAGAGGGAGGGAGGGAGGGGAAGAGGGAGAGAAAGTAAAGATGCTGGACGTTTAATGTTCTCTCTCTTCTTTTTGCTGCCCCGCTGGACTGTCCACACTGTCCTGCTGGCCATTTGAAATTGGCAAGAGAAAGAAAGGGGACGGGGGAAGGAGCAGAGAGAGGGTGAACGGTCCAAAAAGTGCAGTCTAGGAGCTGGACTTCTCCCTGACACTTCAAAGCGCTGTCTGGAGTAAATTGCTGTGGACCGCTTCATTCAGAGTAGAAGGGCTTTCCCTTTGCGGATGACAGTTGCATGGTGACAAAGTTCAATTGGCACTGGTAGGAGTGGAGGGGAAGGGGAAGGGGGGGGGGGGGGTCCCAGATCAAAGCCGGACCATTGTAATGGTTTTGTTCCGTGGAAAATCGCTTTTTGTCCCCGGCCTTTTCAAGCCAACTCCTGGCTCCAGTCAGAGTAAATGGGATTTTTAACTCCCTTGTGTGGGTGGAAGGGCGAGGGGAGGTGGAAGAGCAGAGGGAGGGGAGATTCTTAGCCTCAGGGTAAGGAACTCAAATCCCCCCCCCTCCTTTAACCCCCCCCCCCCCCCAGTGCCTCTCTCCCCCCTCTGACAATGCAAGGCCAACTATGTTGATGTTATTGAGCCTTTCATCTGAAGTCGGCAGCATAATCTTCACAGAGAAAGTTTAGCAGAGCAATTGTGCAATTACATTTATTGTAATCACCCGAATGGGACAATGACTTATGTCCTTGAAACGTTCTCTGTTGTGCTCTCGTCTGTGATTCACTCACACACAAACAACATACATCTATTTGTATGTCTGTCGTTCTGGCGTCTTCTTTCTCTCTGACAGCCTCACACATGATATCTCATTTTGTCGTGTACTGGGAGATTAGAGCAGAATCTGAAGAGGTTGATTTTGAGCTAATTTTGGACAAATAAACAATCAGCATCTATCTCTGAGCCCCCCCCCCCCCCCCCCCCCATTCTCTCATCTGTACTTTTTTAAAGCAGGAGATGTGAAGTCTCAGTCGTCAGCTATATGGGAAGTATTATTATTTATTTACCACCTTGGTCCAAACTGAAATATGTCAACAACTACTGGATGGATTGGCATGGAATTTGGTGCAGACATTCATGTTCCCCTTAGGATGAATTTGAATCACTTTGCTTCACTTTCTCATTCAGTGCCACCATCAGGTCAAAACTAATGATGTACTTTGCACTTTACAAATGTTAGCATACTAGCACACTATGGTTGACATGGTACTTTGGTCAGCATGGTAAACATTGTACTCACTATTAGCATGTTAACATTGTCATTGGGAGCATGTTAGCATGCTGGTGTTTGCATTTAACTCGAACTGTGTACAGCCTCACAGAAAAGAACTTGCTTCATCTACAAGTGGACATCTGAAAAAAACGCAACACAGTTCTACACCTTCCACATAAATGCAACATGCTCAGCATATTGTACTGATAGTATCATTTCGGACTTAAATTACTTTATTACTACTTTCTATTCCCCCTAATTCGCTCTGCTATTCCTACGTCTTAGTAAATTAAAACAATTAGCAGTTTTTGCATCAAATCTTCATATTATATTACAGTACATTTAGTGATGTAGTTTCTGACAGACTCTAAACTGAGCACCGAAAAGTGTGTGTGTGCGTCTGTATGCCTCCACACACTCAAGGTATGAGGATATTTTAGTAGCCAAGTGCGTCAGACAGAGCTTGAGCTCGGTCTGTGTGATTGACTGTATGAGCTGCTGGCCAAATGTCTCCGCTTTTTCCCTTGAGCTTGGGGAGAAAAGTGTTATTTCTTCAAAAGCCCCATTTGAGAAACCCCGCAAGCCTGTAATTGCTAGGGAAAAGGCCGAACAACCTGCCAAGCCAAACACTTGAGAGGGAATTGGAAATATTGTAAACAGTAGAGTAACCCACTCACTGTCGAGACTCGAGACTGAGACCGGGGGGGGGGGGGGGGGGGTGGACGGGTTAGAGGGTGGTTGCAGATGAAACATAGAGAGAGAAACGCTTACAGTTTTATATGACATAAACTCCCCGTCTCCTTTAAAGCTCCCCCAGAAGAGATACCTCTATTAAATCAACAAAAAGGCCTGGTGAAGAGTTTTTCTTCTACAACCTCAAGGAGAAGATGTTTGAGGATCACACCTTCTGCAAAGCTTGCCTCAACTTCAAAAACATTTTACTCCTACGTTGGAGTCGTCAATTCAGCACCACCCTCCCCCTCCACACTTTTTGAACAGTGAATGTAGTTTATGATCACCAGTAACCTCTTTTATGTGTTGACACAATATTTTTCTTGTGCTGTCAAATAAAAGCGGGGGATTATTTTTGTAGCGCGACCCCATTTTCCCATCTTAATGACCCGAGCTATGCTCTCCTGGAGCAGGAGCCATTAAAACCCAGTTTGGGTTCAGTGCAACTCTGCAGTTCTGTGGGCTTATCCCCCCCCCCCCGCTTTCTTCACTCGCTTCTTTTTTTTTTTTTCACCTTCCCCTTTTAAAAACCAAAATCCCCCGACACCAATTAGAAGGCAAAAACGGAAATCTTCGACCAAACATGACATTTACAGGCAAGAACTCAAGACTTTTAACAGCCCCCCCCCTCCTCCACCCCACCCTCAGACACATATTATGCAGGAGCTCACATGCGACACACATTGGATTTATTGTAATTGTTGAGCTATCAAAATGCCAAATGACTGCATTTTTATGAGTTATATCCTCATGTTCAGCCTCATTGTTTGATGTTTAGAAAAGAGCCGGTGACCAAGAAAAGTTTGCAGGGTTTTGAACCTTAATGAACCCAAAGTAACACCTCGTATTTAATTTCTCTTCAGCTCAGCAACTCAATCCTCCTTTCACTCATTTCATCTCATGTCAGACTGCCACCCTCAGCGTCGATCTGTGTCAGTCTCCACAAAATTACATCTACATGTGTCTGTGTGCCTGCACTTTAACCAGACTGGACCACAGAATTAAATAAGATGGAAACACATCATTAACTCAGATCCCCCTCCTCCCCCCTGTTCTCCTCCCCAACCCAGGACTACAGAGCGTACACAAGAAACAGTTGGGTAATTACTGATAATTAAATCAATTACAGGCAGTCTTTGCCTTGCCAGCTCTGGATGGCGGCAGCCGTGTCAGGGCGCTCCAAATATTTGAACAGCACAATCCAAATATTCTCTGTGAGCTGTTTTTCGCTCTGGAGCAAATCACCCGCCAACCTCTCGCTCTGACGGCAGCAGTCAGCGTGGCCATGTGGGCAGTGCCAGCAGGCAGCAGGACCCTGATGTGCTTCAGCATTAATGATGAGGTGATTAGTCAGCTTTTCCTTCCTGCGGAAGAGCCTCTGCAATTTCATCCCAATCATAGTTTGCTTTCAAAGGTTTTTGGACAACTGTAAAAAAAAAATTGCAGGGGCAATTAAATTGTTTTTACTCTTTTTTTCCTCCTGATTACTATCTGGTGCTCTTGCAGTCATGGTTGACAGAAAAGAGATAAAATGGACCATTTACTGCCTCCTTTGGGGGTGGGCTCAGGCAGGGAGAGTTAGATGCTGCAGGCCGGGGGAACAGGATGCTCTGCTTCCCCTTTTCAACGCTTCTGAGGGTCAAAACATAACTTTTCACTTTGCTTCAAGCACTGACAACTTTCTCTTGAATTTGCATTTTTGTCTTATGTGAAAAAAGAACCAACCGTCTCAGTAAGAGCAGGAAAGACTGCACCACCTTTCTTTGGTGTTGTCTTTAATTGTTGTTTACAATACAAGCTGATTCATGGGAGCATAAAGTCTCATTGATGTTTCGACATGAGTTGCAACAAGTCATGCAACGTGAATTCATTTTCTGTGCCTATGTAAGCAGCATTTTACTCTCCTATCAGGTTTTGTGTGGCATTATTAGCTGTGTCTGATGTGGAGCGGCGGGGTAGGAGGAGGGGGGGTTATCAGATGCAGATTCAGTGGGTAAAGGCAGCCGCAGTGGGGAGTGGCCACCAATGTCTCTGTGTGGTTTTGATAAAGATAGAGATTTATGCTCTTCCAGCATTTATTGGTCTGCAGCCATTGTGGCGATGCCTACTTAGACCTGCCGCCACCTCTGTCTCGACAAGCTGGGAGGGAGGCGGATATTGTTAACGGCTCCCTTTCCTCATACCCCACCTCTTCCACTCTATCACCCCCATCATGCCGACTGAGGACCAAACAGTGACAGACTGACTGACTCGGTGACTTGTCACATGCATACAGTGACCTCGCTGATAAAGCGTTTACCATGAAGAGGTAGAGATGTGACAGCTGCAGAGAGAATTTCCCCAGGGTGTCTCTGTCAGGCCACTGTTTTAATGTTATCAGATCAAACACAGACATTAATATAGTTAATCATGAAGGCCTCATTCACATTCATAGGTCAGTGGGGGTGTTGAAAGGGAAAATTAAAGATCTTGCACACCTCTTCTTCTGTGGATGAAGGGAAGGAAAAAGGAAGAAAGAAAATGCAAGTGTTCAAAGACAACCAGTGTAGTAAATCTGTGTTGTTGAACATAATTTCTAAATTTGTTAGAAATTTTGATGGAATTAGTTGGAATTTCATCATACGGGTCAGCATAAGGACTACCATTATTTTTGAAAAAACTACAACATGTTAGTGGTTAAGATATCAAAATGAAGCATTTCTGCATAGAGGATCTCTCCTTAGCGGAAGCTCCTTCCACCACAGACTGACATTTGTTGCAGATAGCCCACAGAGGCTTCAGTCGGAAGAGCGAGGGTGCAGAGGGCAGGAGGGGGAAGCAGTGCGCCGCTGCGCTTGTCCCCCCTGGCTTATTGAATTACCTAAATGAGCGGAGGAGACCGGGCTGGGGCTCTTAGTCGTTTGAAGTTTACAAATCATCCTGACTGCTGTGGGGCTTGGGGGGGACGTCGCGAGGGAGGGAGCGGGTGGGGGAGGGGGGCGTCTTTTGATGCCTTAAATAAAAACATCAGGGAAACAAACAAACAAGGGAGAGAAAGGGGATAAAGATGAAGACGGTGAAGAGGTGGTAAGGAAACACCATGTTACCCATGGCAACTTGGGAATGGTGAGGGTTGAGAAACCACTTCCTGTGTATGATGGGAAAAGTTCACTGTTGGTGTCTGGTCAGACTGACGAGTGTGTGTGTGTGTGTGTGTGTGTGTGTGTGTGTGTGTTTGTGAAAACACAAGGGTAAGTAAATACATGATTTAACCGTCTTGTCTTAAAGGAATAGTTCAACATTTCGGGAAATATGCTGAATCACATTCTTGTTGTGAGTTAGATGAGAAGTCTGCACAGTGGAGCTACATTCAGCAGCCAGTTAGCTTAGCTTAGCATAACAACTGGAAATGGGGAAACAGCTAGCTCGGCTCTGTCCAAAGGTAACAAAATCTGCCTACCAGCTCCCCTAAAGCTTACTGATTAAGGGTCTCAAAAAGTATGAAAATGGCTCGGTGTGGGTTCGCTGTGGGTTATGTGCCGCAGTATTTCTTGGCCGGGTGCCGTCACTTTATGGATCCTCAGCTGGTTGCCTGGCAATCTCACGGTGACGACACAGACATGTTGGCGTATTTTGTTACCTTTGACAGGGCCAGACTGGCTGTTTTCAGTGTGTCTTTATGCTAAGATAAGCTAATTAGCTGCTGGCGTTAGCCTCATTATTACAGTACACACATGAGAGTGGTATCAATCTTCTCATCTCACTCTCTGCAAGAATGCGAATAAATAAAAATTTCCTTAAATGTGGATCTATTTCTTTAATGCATATAGGAAGCAGAAATAGATTAAAACAGAGTTTGGTTGTTTTTTCCCCTGCTCATTTGTAACTTCACTGTAATAACTGGTGAGAAATTGCTTTGTTCTGAGCATCTGTTGCCTACTGTAGGGGGTAAAATCTATTTTCAAACATTTTGTCTATTTCTACAAAACAGATGGGAAGAAATTCATTTCATTTCTGTGTGGAAACTCACTTTCAAAACAGGACACCATTATAAGCTTTTTTTAAATTCTGGTATCAGTTCAAAATTGAATTGAGGACATATGTGTAAAATCATTTGTCTTTCCTATTACAGAATCAACGTTTTGAAATAAGAATGCAACTTTGAAGTGGATTTATCCCCCTAACTACACAGACCACTGATTCTTCTGTGAAGACCAATCAATAATTGATTGTGCCTGGATATGATGGAGAAAATGCAGCATGTTGTTAGTTCAATCAGGGGCCTTTTCCAAGCTATTAAGTGGAACTAATTAATTATAGCATGGAAATGCGTTAAAATGTCTCTCTCCCACTGAAGACAACATCCATTTTCAGAATGGAAAAGCCTGAAATGTAATTAGTTACATAATCATGGCAAAATAAGGTTGACTTGATTCAAACCATATTGTTCACGTTGCATGTCCCCATTTCCCATTTCCATTCCACATTCCTAATACAGTATTTTGTTTTCAAAAGATATTTACCGTTCTCTCTGGCCGTCCCATTTGCAGTTGATTGTTCAGATTCATGAGGCCGGCTCATTTATGTAAAACACATGCACACGCGCCCATGACCAAAAAATGGCAACGGGGAAAGAATGATTTCAGCATTCAGATTACCAGGAACTCAATCAACAACTGTCTGGGGGACGGTAGGAATCCATTTCAACTTTGTGACCCATTGGCTCTGTGTCTCTGTTAACCACGCGACTCCACTCTAATTGGACGACACAGTGTCTGGGAGTTCTGAGGCTGGACAGAACTCACGGCAAATTACCGCTCACTTCCTGTTCAATCTGAGTGGGCACTCGAGCCGCCGAGGGAGCTGTTGAACTTTGAAAAAGTGTTTGCTTAGCTTGGCATCTCCAGTAACCGTGACCCCCGTTGTAATGAAGAATAATTTACCATTTTGCAAAGTTCATTTGTGTGCGTGCCTTATTTTACAACAGCAACGTCCCAATGGTGCATGGAACAGACCTCCGTCATGTGAACGGGTAAATTGCAAATGGCACTTATGAGATTTAGTCCTTGAAATGATCCTTTTGGTTCAACAGAACAGAAATGTTTAAAAATGTTTAATGTTCCTCTCTTTACATTTACCATATATACTATAACTGCAGTGCTGGAAGTGCAATGAGGATGAAAAATGTTATTATTACAATACATTTTATTCATGCATTTGTTAGTTTTGTAACAGGGACAATACATATAAACATAAGGGTGAAAAAAGTGAAGAAAAGAAATGAAGATATATCGTAGGCCTACTTGAAGGTAATTTGCAGCCTCCATCCCTGATTAGGCTTTTGAATTCAGGGTAAAACAACTAAACAAAAGAATGAATAAAACAGAATCAGAATAAAAAACAATGTGTATATACTATGTCTATGTGTAGTATGCATGAGTGTGTATGTAGTGATGTATAGATGCGAAAGTGCGTATTATTCTCCATTAAGGTATACGACGTGTCTTTTATTGTGAGTGCTTCATCTGAAGCAGAAGTTACAGGTAATGAACGTGTATAAAATGCGCAGACATAACTCTCCCTGTCTTTACTTTTGTCCTGCGTCCGTGTCACCGCGCCGGCTCCAGCAGGCTCCGTGTCTCCGTGCTGCTGCCTGGTAAAGGCAGCGTCCAGTGGAGGAGGATTGGTAGTGACATCTGGCAGTTTGATAAAGTGGATTTGGTTTCTTAGGGGCAATTCCAGGCTGCTCTCCCCGGGCGCCAGGCCTACTCTGGTTAGTATATGACTTACATGTGTAGGCTGCTGAGAGGGAGGACTGCTGTGTGTTTGTGTGTGTGTATGTAAGAGAGAGAGTGTCAGTATGTACAGTATACAGTATATCTAAGCAGGTAGTGTGTGTGTGTGTGTGTGTGTGTGTGTGTGCGGTTTGGTGTATTGAGCAGAGGGGAAGCGGTTAGTTCAAATGGAAAACAGCAGTCCCTCCACCATTTACATTAATGCAAGCCTTTCATCACCAGCCCCCCTAAAGCATAGCCTCTCCCCTTCTAATTTACTTTAAACACACACATTAGTCTCATCACTAAACGCTAATGGCTCTTTATGAAACAGAGGTCTCTTTCCCATTTTTCTAATGAAGGCCCTATTTCCCCGCAGAGCCTCCGAGTCCGGTCTAATCCACCGCTGAGATGGCTGATCCGTACTTCTATGACATCCTCCACCACCGCCGCAGAAGTGAAGACAACGAACAACATGCAAGCATGTCCAAACACAGAGGCCAGAGCTCGCTAACATGTGGCCCTTCTTCCCTCACAACACGTGGTGCGTTTAGAGAGTAAAACACAGGACTTCTTTAAATTTCCTCTTAAGGCAAAGGTTGGCTTTTATTTCTAAGAAACTGGAGTTTTAAAGGACTCATTCCATATTTTCCAGAATTTTCCCATTGCAATAATCTTCTGGTATTAATACGGGGCACAAACAAAATTGCCGTCATATTTGCTTTGTAGGTTTTTGTGACCGCATTTGTCTAAATGGATAAGAGGGCTTTTGTAACAGAGCCAGAAGAGCTATACAGATAACTTGAAAGATGAAACCCTTTCTTAAAATGATATTATAGTGCAGCATTCAACAAAACACTATTTAAAGAGAGGAATCTGCAGACTCGGAGAAGAGAAAAGGGAAAATACTGGTACCGAAATAACTTCATAAGTTTATATAGCAACTGATTTGCTAAACATCATGGTCTCTTTTTTTCCATGTTTTGTTCTTTATATGTCTCCAAAACTGAGTGATTATCCCTGCATCTGTCCTGAGCGACTGATTTATGGACATGTTGTGGGTTCCGAGGTTTGCTTTAGGATCGGGCCACATGAAAGACGAGGTGAAGGTCAATAGCACATGCCCACTGTGGCTATGAAAACATCATGGGTGTTTTCTCGCCAGGGCTCACACGAACATGCTGGGCTCAAGGACAGACCACGCATTCTGCAGTGCCCCCCATCAAAAGGAGAGCTCACCCAAAAATGTAAATACGATTTTTTTTTTCATCACCAGGCAATTTCATGTGCACCTTTAAAGCAGGAAGACAAGAGGCTCATCTGAAAATATCAGTGCAGAGCTGCTGTGTCACTGCATCTTTATCTGGTTCAATCAAATAATCACAAGTAAAAGTTTAAATACGAAAGTATTAACAACAAAATATGCTTAAAGTGTCAAGAGAAAAAAAACATTATGTAGAATGCCCACTTTCAGGGTGTTATGTTATTATATATATTATACCATTACCAGATTATTGTTATTCATGTATGAACAAGTAATTTTATGCAGCATTTCAATATTGCAGCTGTCAAAGTGGAGTGATTTTAGTCTGTACTTCATATACTGTTGTTTTATTAATAGCATTAAAAATCGGAATCTAACTAAGTCCCTAAATCCTTTATTTAAGTAAAAGTAGCGAAACAGCCCTCATTCAAACTCCAACTTCAGTGAAAGAGTTATCAGCTAAATGTAGGCTACTGAAAGAATCCAAAGCACTCATAATGCAGGAAATACCTCTGTGAGTGATATATTATTGTTATGTTATTAGATAATGCGCTGGGTTTAGTTTAATGTATAACAATGCATTGTATCTTATGAGTCCGCCTATGTTTTGTATGTGAAATCTTAATAAGCAAAGTAACAGCTGTCAGAAAAATGAAGTGGATGAAATGAAAAAAGTACATATTTCCAGTGAAATGTAATGGGGTAGAAGTATGAAGTAGCATTAAGTGGAAACATTTAGTACAAGTACCTGAGGTGATGTAATTGTGAGTTTGCATGTGTGTCTGTAATGTAACATAGATGTTCATGAGGTGGCAGTAATCTTACATTAGTGGCTGACAATCAGTAGTCTCTGTGAAGATTTAAATGAAAGTATAATTTATTAAGCAGAAACTGTAAAAGCATGATCACATGGTCGACTACAATATCTTTCAGGAACTTAATCCCACTTTAAATGTTTCAAGTAGACAAAGATTGAAACAAGAAATTTCTACTACTTCTATTACTGAAATGTAGGTTTGAAAACAGCGTGGACGTCATCAATGTTAAGATATTTTCACTGACTGATCTTATCCCAGAAAGCCCGGAGATATTGAACTGTTGTGGACTGTTGGTGTTACTGGTCAGATTGACTTTTTAGCCAATCTGACCAGTAACACCAATGCCTTTGTCATGCATAATGTGTTAAATTTCAAATCCCTTTTGAAAAGACTACTCTCAAAGTTTTAAGTAATAAAAAAAGAATGACAAAATCTAAATATGAGACTGATCAGATATATACTTTTAATATTTAATAGTTGCAGTGGAATGGATGGAGTTCACTAGACAGGTTTTTGATTTGTAAAATCTAAAAATTGACATTATTATGAATTTCGGTTGTCTCCACTTTAAAATGTATCTGTTTTACTCACTCATCCATCTCTCTCTCTCTCTCTCTCTCTCTCTGTCTCTCTGCCTCAGTGCTGTTCGTGGGCCTTCTCAGGAGGAAAAGGATCTCCAGTCGGGCCTTACCTCACCCGTGGCATTGGAGGGAGAATTACAGGGCTTAGTTCTCTCAACTTGACCCCGCTCCTAATTACTTGTCGGATAAGTCTTTTGGCTCCTAGCAGAGTGTTGTCCTAACCTCCACTTGTCTGCTGTGTGTCCAAACATGGAGAAAGGAAAACACGTTCCAGTGGAACAGGGGGCTTAGCCTCCACGCCGCGTTCTCACAGAGCCAAACGGCCCACCGCAGGCTCCCAGGGACCCACACAGGTTAGACTGAGGGCTCCTTCTTACCTCTGTTCTTCCACCCAGGATGAATGAGTGGTGGGAAAAGGACAGGCACGCACTGTTATTAGGCTTTCATTTTGAAGTGAGAGGATAGCTCTTTTTATAACCTATAAATGCAGGAATTTCAGCTTCAGTTTTTTTCTCTCTCACAGTTAAAAATTCAACAATGTGTGCCTCTTTGATGTAGAATAAAGAAGCAGCAGAGTTGTGACAGTTAAACAGTGCAATGTAAGCTGGAGGCCGCTGCTTGCCGGCCTGTCTGCAGTATTTTAAAGCGCTGTTCTTCTTTAAAAAAAAATTTAAAAATCAGTGACAGGCACCAGTGAGTGGAGGCAACCTGCAGCGAATTTGTCTTCGTCAGACCATATTGTCTCAGACATTTCAAAACCCTTTTTGGCAATCTCCTCTGTAATTATGGCCTCTTCAAAGACGATGATCAGTGCAACAACTTAGTGTGTAATAGACGCTAATGATGGATAATAACGCTGGTGTACAGAGGGAGAGAGAGAGGACTCCTCATAATCGAGACTTTTAAGGGTTTCTGATGTGACTTTACACTGAGCAGGAATGTGTTGCGCTTTTGTTCTTTTTAAGAGTCAATTATAAGAGTGATGGTTGACTGAGAGACGTATCACTTTTAATTCCTCCTCTTTGCGGTGAGTCACACAGCACTTTCCGCATGAATTAGCTCACAAACATGCAGCAGTTGTGATTAAATAAAGCTGAGAAGGTTAATCCTTTATTACCAACAGAGAAAATTTAAAAGTTAATGTCCAAAAACCTCATAGTTTAGTTACTGATCGTATCTCGTCAACTCATCCCCCCCACCGCCTTGTTCTAACCCTGGGAAAGCGCTCTCTGAGATTACCATACTTTAAATCATAACTCAAAACAGAGATTAGCTTTTAAATGAGAGCTCCCCAAACCTTTTAAGGTATGTCATGAATTCTGTCTAAATACAGAGTGATAAGGAACTTCATTGGAAAAGGACAATCCTCCAGGGACTGAATAAGTTAAAGGAGGGGAGTTTATTCCATTATTGTCTAATAGCTTCCATAACCATCACCCTTTACCCCCAATAAAGTCTCATTGGCCTGAGGATTGAGTCTGGATTACATGGTAGCTCTGCTAATAATGTCAAACACATGAAGAGATCTGACCCCGAAAACTCACCCATCACCGCAGCGAGCAGAAGGTTACCTTTTCACCGGAGTGTAAAAAGTGTAACACACGGCGGTAATGGGAATATAAATAGCATAAGGATGTGGCTTTCTTACGGCTTTTTAAAGAGCATGATGCGTCAACAATACGTTACGCGCAGTATGTTAAACAAGTCCTTAGAGCATGTTATATCAAAGGGTAAGTGGCATGTTGCGGCTTTGAAAGGAGTCGTGCTAAAACAGGGACAAGATATAAAGATAGAGCAACCTGAAAAGCGTGTGTGTGTGTGTGTGTGTGTGTGTGTGTGTGTGTGTGCGTGCGTGTGTGTGTGTGTGTGTGTGTGCATACCTAAGTTCGTAGGCTGCAGCGCTGTGCTGCTCCCCCCGGGGCGGCACTGAGAGGCTGGTGCCAGAGAGTCTCACCTTGTCAGGTTAGCCTGGGAACATACTCATACGGCAGGCATTTCTCCCACTCACACACACACACACACACACACACACATGCTTGCACATTCACATGTCTGCGTGCACACACTGCTTCCCACATCATAAGCTAATGAGCCATTATATTGTCATTAGTGTTTTATTTGCACCACCCTGTCTCTTAGCAATCTGTCACACTGTTCACATGGAGATGACTCAGAAGCTAAACAGTTGTTGCAGATTTGAGCGTGTGTGTGTGTGTGTGTTTGTGCACACACTTGTGTTGCATTCTGCACGTGTATTGTCCTGTTTGTGTGTGACAGAGTGCGTCTGTCTCTTTTTTCGGCCATTTTTGTACGTTCTTGACATGCAATCCATTTCCATTTGTCAGACACAGACAGAATCTGAATCCATCATGGCGTCCACTGTGAATCCAGCTCACGGTGCTGTTTCCCGCTGGGCCTCAGAAACCATACATGATTTGAGTAGACTTGAAATTTGTTTGGGGAACGTCTACTGTATAAAGCACTTGTTTATGTGCATAGCACGTCATTATCTTTGCATCTTGATTAGATTTTCCCGACGTCTCTCGTGTTTGTACACCTAAATAAGAGAATATGATGGCAGGACCACCCAAACAGAGCAAGCACACGTCTAAAATCAGAAAAGGGATGCTCATTATGTGGCAGACAGTTTGACGCTCTTTCTTTTGCATGGTCTCAGCTTGCACTTTATGTCCGAGAAGATCAGTACTAAGAAAAAAAACACATGACTGTAAAGTGAAAGTTAAGAACATTTGGCAATAACTTCAGGCACCGTATTTGTCTCGTAAGTTGAGTTAAGTGATTTATCTTTTCAAATACAAGAGTTCACAATGAGCTTACAGATTTGAACATCTGTCAACAACATCTTCTGACGGCTCCTGCTGCACTGATTTCTCATGATGCCGTCCGTGTTTGTTTCCAAATGATCCCACGCTTTTAAGGTGCGATTTTGTAAGTTAATAATCTTGTCAAAACAAACAAAGTGAAACCACAAGTGGAGCCGAGTGAATGCTGCTGCACCTGGAGGGGAGGGCCGGGGGAGCCGGGCTCACGCCGAGCAGACGGGCTCTCCCCAGCGTTCGTTCTGAGGAATGCAGCCACAGTGTTGACAATAGCACTCAGTGTAACCTCCATTCCTCCCGCACGCCAAAACACACATCCACATGCTGCCATACATTCATCAGTGTTAATCGCTGTTGAGATTGATTTAATCTCAGCACAAACTTTACACGCTAGAACGAGTTTTAGCTGTTCAAACAGCTAGTTGACGTGATGAGAACGGCCACACCAACATGTAGTGATGGTTTATATGGAGCATTTAAAGAGCTGGCAAACGTGGTACTAACTTGCAGAAAAAGGTTGCTCAACATTTTGAAGCATGCCTCATCAAAACTACAGCATGTATGAGTTCCCATCGCCTTTGGCAAGGACACCTTAAAGACTTTTCTTTCTGCTGGGATCCCATTTCAACAGTCACTCAGAACTGCACTTAGCACGAAACTGGAATACATCTATAAACCCTTCTAAGGCCTAAAATAGATGATATTTAGATTGTGTTGCTTTTTATATCCAATTAAAACCTGCTGTGATTTATGGCAAAACTCAACTCAAATACAAAACTGACAAATATTGAATGATCATTCAAATTAACATTTGTTTGTAATTACTGTCACAAGAGCTGCGATACATCCTGCAGTGATTTGGGGTTTTCTGTGTGGAGATACATGTGGCTAATCATCCTGAGTTGTCAGGGAGTGACTCAGCGTTAAACAACAAGGTAATAATGTTCCCTTCGTGCCAACAGGCTCCGCTCATGGTGCATTTATCTTTTTCTTAACCTTTGTCCTGCCCTCTGCCAGCAAGGCTGATTTTCCCTTCACTCAGAATCCACATGAGATATTGCTCAGTGTTTCTCTTCTGTGACAACACTGAAGCAACAATAATGAGACGGACACAGTATCGTCATTAAAGTGCAGCTGTGATGGATGTGGCTGTTTCGGAACATGAGTTTAGGCCTTTAATTACCTATCACAATGATGCTGTTGAGGAAGACATAATTAAATAGCAATTCCTAATTACAAAAAGTAGCGCGTGTGATTCTGTTGTGCCCCTCTAAAGAGGTTCACTGCATACGAGTCAGCTTGTATAACAAATCCCAGGAAGCCTTTATGAATATCGTATATATTTAGCTCCATTCAAAGCTGGCCCGGCTCTCATGGCCTGCACCCCTGTGAGTCAGAGTTTCAACATCACCTGAAGAAAACTTGGCACGGCTGCTCAGTAAGCGATGGAAAATTAAAATGCCCAGTTAGTGCCTATGGGTGAGAAACAATTATGGGTTTGTGTTCATTACAATGGTGCACAAAGGGAATGAAAATTCCTAAGCTAAGGGTTTTACCATCAAAATGCCAAGAGTAAAATTAATGTAATTAAGCCCACAAATACCTCCGGCTTTTGTAACAAAGCTGTTTTACTGCCTTTAGCAGCGTGTAAGTACTTTGCTTCACACTGAGTGGTCAATACGAGAGCTTTGGACGAGAGTGACTCTGGAATCATTCATGCACAGTACAACATGTCATTGTATCTTGTTGCATGTTTGTTTACCAGTGCTGAGATATTGCTAATTTAGATACTATAATGAATTTAAGTCTCCATAAACAGAAGATTTGTGCTCATGCAGCTCTTCCATTACTCAGCAATGTTGTCACAGTTTCCTTCATTTGTCACAACATCCCTCACCGCATGTCTTTTTCTCTCCGAACAGAATATTAGAAAAAAAATTGTTATTATTAGCCATATTAATGTACTACTTTCATGAAGGTGAACACACAGTAAGGTTACCATTTATTGATTTCTCTTATTAAATCAATACCAGTCGTAAAGGAGGAGATTCAGAAAAGAAGAAATTCAGGAAGTTAAAAGAGGGATTTTAAGTTTTGACAAAACTGATATATGGATCACGTCAGAGACAATGCAACTCAGTATTAGAAAGTCAGACCCAATATTTTGCACATTGTACATAATGAAAGTTGAATATGCCACCAACTTTCATGAACCAGGAATGGGGCAACATCAGTAAATTCCTCTTATTCTCGAAAAACTAACTAAATAACTAACCTAATAAGCCAACTAGCAATCAGTGCACACTGCCAAAACCTGGTCCAGCCTTGGACCATAAGGGCTATGTATATTAATCTACAAATCATAATAATAATAATAATATGTGAAAATTAAATAATATAACCAGAAGTTACACAAAAGTCAGAAGTGTAATTCACTGAATAAAATTAACGACATTTAATGAAAGTCAAAGGAATAGATACCAATTTCTGACTGACATACAAGCTGAGTGACAGCAATTGCGGATCATTTTACTATCATTTGAATCGGTGGATCACAACACAGTGAATCAAAAAAACGTGGAAGATAAAGACTAACCTACACCTTTTCTAATCAACGGACAGAATAATGTGCTGAAACTGACTTTAGAGTACACTAGCTTAAAAAGAGGTATCCGAATTGATGATAATGTAGCCTCGAGGAGCGGGCTACAGACGTCTGGTAAGCTCACTTCTTTCTATCTCCACACCGCCAGATAGTTGGTTTTTTTCAAACTCGTACTCTCCATCCCCAACTGATGCTGACTCAAGTGACATCACTTGAGGTTCTTTATCAGATTTTGCACAAAAGGCCTCATGCAACCTTTTTCACAATGCAGTAGTGCTTACCCCGGAGACCTGTAAACAGACTTTGATGTGTAAAATCGGCACAAAATTCAACTCTGTTTGTTTCTCTTCTGTTGGTTTATGAACAAGGGCCCTATAAACTGCCAGATAATACTGTATAATAAGAGGTGCATTAATACTCTCTAAAAAACCCTTTTACACAAAAAAACACTCAAATAACCTCAGAAATTTAAGATACCAGACAGCAACTGAAAATTTACTTAATGTGACCCACAATAATGCGACCTTTGTTTAATGTTCCTGAACACTTGTTGCAGCATAAACAGCATATGTTTGCACTGACTATGTTACACACACAGTTTGTTATGTCTGGTGGATGTCAGGAGGTTTCAAAGAAAATAAAGCGCTAGTGCACCGTCCATACCACCCTCAGGATATTTCACAGTTTAAACGTTGCTGTTGCTGTTGCTGTTGGTGTTGCTGTTGCGGCCTCGGCACTCGTGTGAAAACAGCAACTCAACTGGATTCATTAAACAGTGAATGAAAATCTCAAGTAGCAGTGTGTATGTGTGTGTGTGTGTGTGTGTGTGTATGTGTGTGTTTGGGTGTGTGTACGGCCTTTTGTTTAGCATGGGTGTGTGCTTGTTTGTGAAAATCACGGAGCACTTTGTGTTTGTCTGACATGGAGTATTAATAAGCAGATGTCGGAGCTGCAGTAACGGTGAGGAGAAGCACTTATGAGTTTAAGAGGAGCAACAGAAATCTCAAAGGCTATGAGCCTATTAGACACAGCATGTTTTATTTCATGTGGACTTTGTTATTCTATCAAACCCACACTCAAGCGTGCCCTTATATCTGAGCTCTACATTTCCCCCAATTGAAAACATCTTCATTGAGTCACATAAACATATTTAGACGTCCTATTTCGCTCTACATTTGGGTCCTGCCTGAGATCTGATTTTCCTCTCTTTGATGTTACGTTCATATTCTTCCTCCTCCCCGCCAACATGTGTCCCTCGTTACATCACGTCATGCCAACGAACAATCAGTTTGTCAAAACACATCTCCGGGCTCCGGGAGAAGGGATGAGAAAAGCTAGTGAGGGGAAGAATGGCTGAAAACAGAAGGGACTGTCAGGAGTATTATTAAAGCAGTAACAGATAGCTGCTCTTAGCGTCGCACGGCCAGCAGCTCCAGGGCCTTGCCCCTAGCACCTTCTCCTTGATGTGAGCACCGGGCCGCTCCTGGGACCGGATCGGGGCGGCTCATTGACTGACAGTTTCAATAAGGGTAATTACAGTGGGCTGCAGGGCCCAGTTATGTTGTCTGGCGACTCCACCCACTGTGGAGCCAGAGCGACTGTGTTAACTATGGTGTTAGACCAAGGTAGGCATCAGTCAGCCACCGCTGGACCTCACAGCAGTAAACACACACACACATTCAGGCACAGAGGAATACACACAGGCTTGTGCAGCATCACACTGACGAGAACACGGACACACACTTTTATTAAAACACACTTGAACACACACAGGGTGTTTTCTTTAAAAGATGTTTTAATGATTCACATTATGGACAGACTGACACACAACGTTTCATATAAAATATGAAACCTTTGAACTGTGTGTCCTGAGAATAATGATGGCAATTTGAGTTGTGATACCAGCAATAGTGGAATATGACTAAGGACATTTACTCAAATATTCGACTCAAGCACAAATACTTGTACTCTACTTGAGTCTTTCCGATTCATGCAGTATATATACAACTGCTACTTACACATTAATTCATCAGTAAAAAATAATCTAATATTGAATAGCTAACACTCACAATGGGGCATTTTATTGTACTTTTACTTTGACATATTAAATGCAGGACTTCTTAGTATTTTTATATTATATTATTGCTATTTTCACTTGAGCAAAGTTTCTAAATACTTCCTCGGCCAGATCCTGATGAATCTCGTGTTGATTTGACGGCTTAAACGATTTGTGTCAGGCGAGGTGGCCCACCTCTGCAGTAAAACACTGTGGGGAAATCCTGCATACGGCTCTGCAGCATTGAGGGAGCGTTGAACAGTTAAAGCATGATGTTAGATATAGCAGTCACTTTGCATCATCAGTGTGTGTGTGTATGCATACATACAGTATCTGAATGTCTTGGCATGTTTACAGTATGATCATGTTGCTGTGTGCTTGCTCATCTCTGCTCCCCTCACACAGCTATCTGAGAAATGTCCACGCCCTGTTGCTGTCTTCAGAGACATCACTGATTTGCCATGCTGTGTCTTACATACAACATTTTCTCAGATATGTTGTGACATTTTGAGATTATGACATTTTCAGGAGACAAAAAAAAACAACCCTTTGGCTTTCCGAGTCATAGCCAGCGGTCAAACTGCTTTGCTTCCCATTAATTATAAATCAGGTGCAGTCTTTCCTGTTTACATAAATGAAATGTATGCGTGGAAATTATGCTTAGTTAGAATTCTGCTTAATGACTGTCATTAAGGCATATTGTAATTCATTATGGCATATTGTAATTGTTGGTTGCTCATCACAATAACCACACTAGCAAGCATGTTGTTTCATCTGTCATTACATTGAGTTTTAGTTTCATCAAGAACCTGATGTTTTTCTGGAGCCGCGGTTGGACCACCTGAACCAGCCGGACTCTGTGGAGACGATTTAAAACGTTTTAACAATGACATTCAGCCGTTTATGAAAAACATCTAACATTTTGTCTATTTCACTTCATTCCTCTAGCTAACCTGGGATGCTACGTGACACATCAGCAGTGGTCGAAGACGCCGGTCAGCCGACCTGGAAGCAGCCAGCAGGACAGTGATGTTTGTGGAGTGCGTAGGCCGGTGTGGGAGGCTCATTCCACAGTGGAGCCAGGACTGTTTAGAGGTTGTGTCTGGAGTCTCTCAGGTCACTTTAATATCAGCCCCAAGGCCTTGAATCTGCCCCCATGTCGCTCCAGCAATTACAGGAGGATCCCCCTCGTCCGTCTTCCTCCCTCTGCTGCTCTTCCTCACCCTGCTGCTGCTGTCTTTGGCTCCACTTTGTTGTGTCTACTAAACTGTGGCCTCTCACGTTCCTCTTCTTTCACTTTGTTTTCTGTTTCTCCGTCACATTTTATTCAAACATCACTGATGCTGAACACAAAGTATGTACGCCTCCAAACATTGCGTCTTTGCAGTTCCAGAGGAGAGCTGAGTGAGAACCGTTAACGCCCGAGTCCATTGTCAACCTTTTCCACCATCTCTCCCTTAACTCAGTGTTTACTTTATCATTGATCTGCCAGTAAACCGAGTTCCTGTCTGTGTATTTGTGTTTAAGCGCACACAAGCCATCCCCGTGAGCTTGCGTGTATACAATAATGCTTTTAGGGGATTGGGCCCTGCGTTGGGCCTTTTAACTTCAGTCAGCGCTGCATCCTGATATCCTGGTGTGACTGGTTTGAGGGGGTAATTCACTCCACCAGAAACACAGGCTTTTAGAGGTTCCACATGTGCCTTGGCACCAGACAGAAGAGAGGCCGGTAGGTTTCATTAATTTGTGGCAACATTCCTGTAGCGTTGTCAGGCAGTTTTATTAGTATTAGCTTTGCCCGCAGGCTGTCATTATGCCTCATTTAGAGCCTGAACCCTTCCCATGGCTGTCAGGTCAGGTCTGTTTGAGAATATTGTTAACCACTAACAACTTAATCATCAAATCAATAATGCCAGTTTAATATCATGAACTAATTGATCCTAACTCAAAACAAACCACTGAATATGTTATAGTGAAGTTTATTTCATAATATACTAAAAATGTTTCTTATCCCAAATACCTACAAAAAAGTTGCTGTAATTTTCTCATATAGAAAAAGAATTTAAGGTTTTATTTGCAAAAGAACCCCACAAGAATTACCACAAATTGAAAATGAGGATTTAAAACCAAACTATGCATACCTAATACGCTCTTTTACAGAGATGGAATGACAAAAATATTTGCAGGTTTCCCTTGTCAAACATCCCAAGAGAAATGTCAAATGCTCCTTTAATCCAGGCGGCTCACTGGGCGGATTCATTGGAGCAATCATCCTAATAACAGTAAATCCACAGTAATTGACGTGTCAGAATTACTTGTAAAAAATCTCTTTTTTTTTTTCCTTGACAGAGACCTTTTTAACTGGCCGAGATGATCCAGCAGGTTGAAAATGAGAAGCAGATTGATGGTTCCAGCAGGCATTAACCCCACCTCTGGTTTGATGTCCTCGGGTCAGGCCCGGCTACTGAAGCAGTCGCGCCGCTGACTGGTTTGATCCGAGCCTGATGACAAGGTCAGCTGTAAGCGGGCTGAGAGGTTGTCATGACTGACTGCAAAGCGCTCCTGACTCATCTGTGCAATCATTTGTCAGCATGTCATGTTGCTCATATGTGAGGGTTGGTTAGAAAAAATGATTGAAAAGGACATTTGATAGTCACAACAAACAGAGCAGTTTTATAATCCTCAACAAATTGTTTTTAGACATATTGAAAATGGTTCCATTTCTAAGCCTTTTAATTTATTGTTTAATTAAAAAAGTATCAGAGGATAATGTCTGCAGTTTACAAACGTTAAATCAGCCCTTTTACTTTTTTATTTTCTCATTTCTGGGACTGGACTTCTAACCGACACCATGTGACTTATTCAAGCAGAGAAATGTAACTAGTTAGTGGTGCTTATTGTGGTCGTCTGGACATGATTTGTTTGCACCATTAAAAAAGGGCAGGAATTGTTTGTTTTTAATGGCCATGTTATCCACCATGGAAGCATGAAATTTTATGTCTTTTTTCCACTGAGACCTCCAAAATCACCTCAGGATGAGATAATGAAACCGAATTGCACTTTACGAGAATTATATTTTGTTGTTTTAGCGTATGAGTAAATATTTGACTTTGATCAAGCGTGTTTATGTGCTCGTTGCATGCGAGCACATGCATGATCTTTTTGTTTTGGTTTGTTTGTGAACGATTTTCAGCCACTTTCAGGAGAAACTTGTGAAATCCTGGCGTCATTGTGACTTGGTCAGAGGACAATTGCAGTAAACTGCATGTACACATCATGCTGTAAGTGGCTGCTAATTCACATTTTACCACTGTGTGTGTGTGTGTGTGTGTGTGTGTGTGTGTGTGTGTGTGTGTGTGTGTGTGTGTGTGTGTGTGTGAGCCCAGGCTCCCTGCTCGCCCGGTGGTGTGCTGTCTCTCTGTGTGGAGCTGTGAGATGTGAGGAGTGAACGAGGAGCACTGCTGCCATCCCACTGCAGATCAAATACACATCAGGAGGCGCAAGGACGACAAACAGTCAAAACAGAACCTGATCTCGGGGGCAATTACCAGTGTTTGCTTAATCTTTGGAACGTGCTGTCGAAAACCAGGGTCAGTGGCGCTGCTTGACTCTCCCTTTTTAGCTGGGGCGAGAATAGGGATTATTACTCATTAGGACTTCACAGTTTGGTGTTTGGAGATGTGGGGGTAGAGGGAGAGAGTGTGTGTGGGGTGGGGGGCATGATTCCCCCATCAAACCCACAGGAAAAAGCAGAGTGGGTTAACTGGGTGGTGTGTGTATGTATGAGGTACAAAATAGAAGGGAAAAGGATAAAATGTTCATAGTACAAGTTAATGCATGAAATGGTCCTAATGTACAACATTGAAGTCACTCACTTGGTTCAGCTTACTTTCCAGGGCTTGTTTTGGTGAACAAAGTTCTGACACTGACACTGTTTGGCCATTTTTCATCGTTAACCCGCTGGCAGTCCTCTCCCAACGATTCTGTTACCTGTTTGTTCCCTCAGCGTCAATTAAAGCTATTTGAAACCTCAACCACCCACAGGCTCCTGCACCATACAATTAAGGTGGCGTGAGACCTGGGTTTGCTTCACACTAATTCCACACCGCACTTAAATGACAGCGTCGAGGGCCCTTGGGGGTTGTGTGAATGGCTTTATTGGATAGCTGAGGATTTATAATTACCTGAAAAAGTAATTGCAACTAATTCCACCCAGCCTCCAGGATATTACAAGTGAGGTATTTAGCTGAAAGCTGAGGTGTTCGGTCTCTGACTGCCTATAAAGAATTGTGGATACCGGAAAGTTGGAATGTGTGTCCTTGAATTCATGTTTAAGAGTAATGACAATAAGTTATGTGGATGTGACCCTTTGGTGAATAGAATTACTGTAATCATAGATGTCTTTTCATGATATCTTGTGCATTTTTATCCATTAATCCATCCATCTGGTTATGAGAACAAAATCACTTCATTTGGGTCTAAAACCTTAAGTGAGCACACCAAAAATGCCATCATTGTTGGAAAACTGTGCTCGCACAAAACTACGACAAGCAGGGCCGGACTGGGATAATAATTCAGACCGGGAATCTAACGTCAGCCGAGGCCAATCTACACACATTCACAACAGACCACCACACTGTAACCGCTTTGTTGAAATACTTTTTCTGTTTACTGTTTAAGCCAGAAACAAATGTTTTACTTCTTTTACTATACACAGAAACTGCTTCAAAAACATCCAAAACAGTTAAAAACAGCGTCTTCAGTTTCAAGAGCTATTCAAGTGCCCTTACGTATGTAATCATATACTTATATAATTACATAACTTATATAATGGTTGTGCATTTTTAGAGTGTTTTTTTGCACCTGGCCTTTCCTTGTGTCTTGTGTTGATCATCATGAAGCTCTGGTAGCTCTGAGTACCTAGAGCTGCTTCCACCTAACAGAAACAAGTACACGTCTTTATTTTCAATATTATTTCTATGCATGTGCATCTCCTACTTGTGTTGATGCCATTTAGTCGTTTTTTAACACATAGAATCAACTCGGGAAGGGTAGTTGGGATATTAGCTGCACTTTCCCTCAGGGCTTTTCCTCTTTTAATGTGATCCCTCTCAGCTCCTCCTTTTCTCTTCTTCTCTCTTTCATCTTAGCTGTCCAGTTTTTCGACACACTGCTCGGCCACGTGCACTCCACGCGCTGACTGAAAGTTGTGTTGACGTGTACATGCCTGCGACCAATCACGTGTGATGGCAGGCAGAGATCATACCATCAGGTTAAAAACAGGCGGCGGGGCTGACGGTCTGAGTGACTGTAGCTGCCCCGTGTTGTTTCACTTTGATTTACACATTTCAATTTGCATTGTTAACTCTGGCCTGACGCTCCAGGCTAATAGTTGGCCAAGCCTCCAGAAATTCACTGGCCACTCAGGGCCTGACGACCAGAGATGAACAAAGAACTCGGTCTGTAAACTGTAATGGATGTTTACAACTGACAGTGTGCGTAATCACTGCATCATTTACCCTCATTCTCTCCTCCTAATAAGTTTGGTTATCCTGTTGCTTTGTTTGCAACCTGTCTGATCGTCTCACTTTTCATGTTTCTGACATTTTCTTGAGGGATGTCACTGCATTCCCAGATGTCAGCAATTAACTTGGTGAGTACAAATGTATTATTACCAACAGGAATGATGACCGACACTACAAAAATAAGTAGTAATAGGGTGCCAAAGTCCTGACCTCCGAACTAACCAGCAAGCTGCTGTAACTCAGTGGAAACTCTTATTGTGCACTTTTTCACCTGTTTTTACGATCCAACTCTAAGATAAATGAGCATCTACTACAGCACTTGCTATTAGAAGGTTAAGGAATATTTCATGTTTTTAACATGAAATAAGTTTAAGTTAAACAATGATTCATTTGTTTGCATACAAATGAGAATTTACCAAAATGGCAGCACACATACTTCTGTCATTGTAACTGGGTTTCCTCCATATCTATGATATCCACCAACGCTCTCTTCTAACATAATTTTTACAACTTTTCAGCTTTAATCACTGCTGTCTAAAACACCTACACGTCTCACTGCTCCTGTCGAGCTGGTGTTTGTTAAAAGCCTTGAAAAACAGAAATATTGGTACAAATCTGGATTGTTTTTTCAAAAGTTACCATAGTTAAGTAGACATGTGGAGAAAGTTCGTTTCATGGCTAGTTTTTTTCAGTAATTTGCATTATTACAAATGTAAATCTGATTTTGAACGAGGTTTTCTTATTTTGGATCAGACCAACTTCTGTTTCACATTGACTCTCTATAAATCAGAATTATTTCATACCCAAATAACTGAATTCAAGAAATGTGCAGTGTCTACTTGTCTACTTTATAATGCTGCCATCGGTAATGTGCTTTCATTTCAGTCCTGTTGTTGCAGTATGGAATAATATAAACACTGTTGATCAACTTGACTATTCACATTTGTAATCATGTTTTCCTGGTCATTTGCCAGTGTCGCCTGGACGGGGTATCTTGCTAACCTGCTGCCTGAAAGTGGGTGACTCGACTGAGGAGAGAGGCTGCACATTTTCACATAAGTTCAGTTAAGTTGTCCCTGGGTCACAGGAGTCTGAGCAACTAGCTTCATGCAGCCATGTTGCATAAACAGGAAGTGTAGACTACGCATCTCTGCGGCTGGCTGAAATTAATACGTTTACCTAACTGTTAGCTACATAAAAAATAATGAAGTAACGGGTCTTTCAGTAACGGTAATTTAGTTACTTCATTTAATGCATCAGAGTACTAGTTACTACCAAAAGTAACAGCATGACTGTAACGTGTTTGTTGACATGCAGTCAACTTTGTAACGCGTTATTCAACACTGGAAGCATGTAACCTTTTCTTTAGTCTGTTTTAACTGTTCCTCCCTCCTCCTGTATAGGAACTCTCTCCTTTTCTCTCTCTCTCTCTCTCTCTCTCTCTCTCTCTCTCACACACACACACACACACACACACACACACACACACACACACAAACATCTTGTGGTCATGTAGTGACTAACCCGGGGGATGAGAAGAGGTTTCATGCTGACAGGATGTCAGTGCTCAGTGGGAGATGGCTAACTAGTGGGAGCATCAAAGAACGCCTAAATCAGCTCCCTTCCACCGCAGCGCAGTCACTGCATTCCTCAAAGGTGCAGATATGAAAGGGAGTATGTGCTTTGTAGACTTGGCAGCAAAAAGAAATGCACAATCTAAGATAAGATTTGAGTGTCTTTGGCGGTAAAAGTAGTAGTAGACGAGTTTCTATCCCAAGGTTTTGCAGTTTTGTTCCTGATTATCTCCTCAAACGTCTCCTAATTCTCAGCCCTTGATACATTTTGCCAAACATACATGTATCTCTACATAACAATGCTGCATCTAACAGTGCAGCTGTCTTCACTTTGTAGTTTACTGTTGGCTCTTTTCATTACTTTGGCAGCAGTAACACAGTAACCACCATCCTTAAGAAAAGCTCATATACCACTCAGCACACACACTGAGGGGCCCTGGTCGTGTATACTTCCACCAGTGTGGAGTGGGGAAAGGAAAAAGGAATATAATGAGACATTTATTTGGTGACAGCTTCACTCACTGTGCCTCTGTTTCACACTCATATAAAGAGATGCCATAAAGGACAAAATGGAAGTCGTGAACTTGGACAGTACTTTGGTTTTAGAGGCAATAACTCGCACATTGAGGTCTCTGTGGGCTGGATATACTGGATATATATGTTTTTTTTATTATTCTAAAAAAGGATAAATGTGTTATTCACGTTTGTTTGCATACGTTTGCGCTCATCCATATAAGTCGTGGGTCACTTTTACACCTCTCCCTGTAGGCGAGTAAACATTGACTTTATTTCATCCAAAGTGGGTTTTTCCCCTCTGCGCTTCATAGCCTCACTATTGTGTTGTCGCCATTCTCATTCATCCCAAACTGCCGCCTCAACCCCAACCCTCCCCTGCCAAACCCGTCACACAGCCAAACAGGACCTGCTTTGACTGCCACTTAATTACACACCGTTTTACTCCACAGTTTACTAGTCAAAAGGAGGGGCCGGCTGGGGGTATATATGGAGGGGTGGGGGTACTGGGGGGGCCAGTATCCTCTCCATCAATGTCGGCGGCCCCCACAAAGGCCCTCATGACAGAGGATGAGTAGTTATAATGCCGTGGCCGTGCCTGCCGCTCAAAGTCACCCCATTCCTAATTGCCCTCAGAGATGGCAGATAATGGAGGGGCTTTGAAGTGAAAATGGCCCCTAATGAGCGAGAGAGAGGGAGAGAGAAAGCAAGGGAGGATTGGGGGGGGCGGGGGGGGGGGGTAGCAAGGGAGGATTGGGGGGGGCGGGGGGGGGGGTAGCAAGGGTGTGTATATGTGTGAGGATGATGATGCCAACCTGTTGATATGAAGGAGAAAGTAGAAAGAAAATGGAGGAGAAATGTAGAAGAATAAGACAGGATGTGTGATGGGGAGAAGCTGTGTGTCCTCGGTCTCTCCCACTGTGCTCACAGGAGCACAGAGGAGTCCGAGACGGGAGTCTGAGACGGACACTCAGCAGGGGTCTGCTTCATCCATCTTCCTGGCTCGCCTCCTCCTCACCCCTCCGTCTCCAGCGTAGCCTCCAGGCACCTGTCTCCCCCCAATGGTTTGTCGCAAAGCTCCTCTCTCCATCTTTTCTCTCCCTACATCATACTCTCTATCCTTTCATCCTTGTTTTTTTGTCCTCTGTCTGTCTACCCATCCCTCCCTTTGTTCCTGTCCCTCCCTCTTTCTCTGTGTTTCTGATGGACAAATTGTCAATGGCACCGCCGCTCGGTCTGGCGTCGGGGCCTTCCCATACCAGCGACATGCCTGGGATTCTTTGCACCATGTTGCATAGTTTCACATGACGCCAAGGAAACTCAAATGATTTACATACAAAGCATTTTTCCTTTTACTGCGTGCTCCTTTTGTCATGCTCCTTGGTACTGTCTCTTGATTACCTTTCCTTTGTTATTGTGATGAAGCTCTCTCATCCTTTACCTCTGACTTTGTCAGCAGGCTATAAAGTCAATTTACTCTACAGGCCCACAGTACCTTTGAATATACCAATAGAGTAAATCAGAGCAGGTCACATTTAGTAACTGCACAAGAAGTCATAGAAACGTTTGTATACAGTAGTTAATAATAAATATCTAACCTATAATTAAAAAATACATATATATCCAACCTAAAATCAGGTGTCATGGTTGCCTATAGAAACATGTTTGTTTACTTAAAAATCATAAAAAAACATATATTCATGTAGAATGTGTATATCCTTTTTTAGTTTCTGCAGGTTGAATATTGGCTCATGTATTACCATTACTTTGGAGCCACAGAGCATTGCATCCTATTATCCTGATATAAATTATTATCATTTATATTGATGTTTCTTTCAAATCTTTATATTTTCATACAAAATAATGTGTTGATGTTTTGATTGTGTTTTACACAAAGAGCATTACAGGACCTGGATGGGAAATACAGTCGCTACTTGAGAAACATACATACATACATACATATAAACAAATATTTTTTTAATCTGGATGGGTAGAAGACTCTTATTGAATAACTTTCTGGGTTGTGATTGCAGAGTATATCATTTCAGGAATGGATGCCCATGGGGGCTAAATGTTGGCATGATAATGTGAAAACAAGATGTTATACCAATGTTATAATGCCTAAATCTCACATTCTCTTTGGTCTTGCTGCTAGCTTGCACCCCATTTGCTCTGTTGTTTACATCCCATTGTTGTTCTAATTTGGATCCTATTGCTACTTGTTAAAGGAGAAAACCAACTTTCCCCTTTCTGAACTGAAGTTACATCTGATCTAATTTCATGTAAACCTGTATTGTTTGTAAACAATTTCTCATTATTTGCCACTAAAAGGTCGCACCCCTCTCTTTAAACTCGGAGCCGTGACACCGGACAGTTCTAGCGGTCACGACCTGCTCGGCTGATGAAATGGCCAGTTAACTGTAATCCGCCTTTATCAGGCCCCATCAGCCATTGAGGTACTCCCTTTTGCCTTTGTGTCCTTCTCAAACAAGTAGTGTTTCTGGTATGGCCTGCCATTTCAAAGGGGGCCCTCTCTTCTTGACAAAGACCAGAGCCAGCAGGGCCCTTCTGAATGACAATACTTTGAGGAATCAGTTGGTATTTACTGCTGAAGAGGTGGAGTGCATTAAGCCAAGAGACTGATTGTTGTTGTGTTTGCCTTTACTAATTGGCTGGAAGGCAGTAAGCTGCTGATACAATTCAGAGGGAAAACAGTGATCAGAGGAGGAGACGGGCCGGAAAAAAGGAAAGGAGGAGTGGAAACTGCAGATTAAAAAAAATGCATGGTTGGTTGGCATTCTGAGGGCTGATGGGAACATTAAGATTATAAGGACATGCCAGACAGTGCCATGCGGTCAAACCTTGTTTATTCAAAACTAAATTACACTGTGTGTATTCCCACAAGCTGAATGAGGTCATGACCCACTTTATCAATGACTTTGTGAGTAATTATAATGTCTACATAACACGTATTAACCGCCACGGTGGTGAATGATTAAAAGCAGGTTTATTTTAGGACCGTCCACAATCCAATGGGGTTCCTTGTCCTTCACGGAAACCTCAGAGACCGTCACTCCGAAATACGAAGGAGGGGAAAACGAGGACCAGAGAGACCTGGTTCCGTCTAACCATGGGTACTTGTCTACTTAGTAATCAGGACAAGCTGTGGGGAGACTTGGCCTAAACTCACAACCACAATTTCTTCCTCCGCAGTGGAAGAAGACCAGGAGGAATAACAGGGGGGGGGGTGAGCGAACGTTTTTGCTGGACGAGCAGAAAAGTAGCCATCCCTGTGATGTGTTGTGAAGAACAGAGGCAAGCCGCAGGTCTCAAAGAGACATACTATATATTTGCATGTGTGTGTGTGTGTGTGTGTGTGTGTGAGGGGGGGGGGGGGGGGGGGGGGGCACGTTTGTGTGTGTCACAAGTGGACCAAAGGCATGCATCACTTCGTTTTTTGCTGCCCCGAAAAACAGAGACGCTACTCATCAGCTTTTAGGTCAGAGGCAGCCCAAATTGAGTGTGTGACACACAGCCGAGAGGGAGACAGGAGGAGGGGGGGGAGGGGGGCGCTCGAAATCAATGCGAAAGCCAAAAAGTTGGGCTCTCAAATGGTCATGGTTGAAACCAGTATTCACAGTGAATTTCCGGCCGCAGTGCCATGCCTAAGTCCCCTTGATTATTTTCTGGTTCAGGGGTTGCTGCATTTCAAAGCCTCCTCGCTGCCCGCGTCTGTGATTCGGTCTTGTTAAGAGGTCTATATTTCAGTGGAGAAACGCGCAGAAATCCTTAAGCTAAATTAAAAGTGACTGTCAATCACACAGAGTTCTCAGTCTTCCGTTTGGTGGAGCAGACCTGGACGTTCAGCACGGTAACCCTGCGACACTGAGTGGGCTGATATTTGAGCGTGAGTTTGTTTTTGGAATAAAAGGTTACATTTACAGTGAGACTGGGAACATTTTCGTCTCTTGAAGCCGAGAGCCACGAAGTTCAGTCGCTTCAACAGTGAGTAGGTCTTTGTCCTCTGTGAAGATGCTTCAGTGGAAATGCACAATCACCCTCTGTCGAATGAAAAACACCCGAATCAAATGAACATAATGTGAGTCATGATCAGAAAGTGATCCAGTTATTGACAATATGCAACAGGCAGACAATATTGATTGCATCTTATTTGAAATATTTTTTGGATTTGTCTACACCAGAAGAAAGGGTATTTTTTAGTTTTAGCAGTGGTGAGGCTTTCAGAAAGTCTTATCCATCCAGCATCTAGTGTATGCACATTGCCATTGTTAGCATGCTCAAGAAAACATGTGGGCACTCAATTGTACATGAGGTTCAGTTTACTCGTCTCGAGGAGTACTACACAGCCTGCGTAAATAGTTGTATAATATTGTCTGTGGCTCTGGAGCGAGCTTATTTATTTAAAATAAAAACCCTGATGATGTCATCTGGGTAATCTCGGCTTGGGCTTGAGACTCGTCTGCGTTACAAACTGGAGGTGTTGGATTTTAAAGAACTGGGCATTTAGGAGGTAGGGAGGGTCTAATGAAAGACGATACTGAGTTGCATTATGGGAGATGTAGTATCCAGTGTTTTTAGACCAAAGTCCAGATTCAAACTCGGCCTCTGCTGCTTCGATCTTGGCTGATTCTTTTTTTATTTGTGAGCCCCCCCAACTTCGCAACCCAAAGCACAATACTAAACTGTTGGAGTGCCCCTTTAAATTTGCATCAAACTCTTTTAGGGCTGCATTTACCAATAATTTTAACTAAGTACTCTGATGATTATTTGTTGAATTAATATTTTAAAGTAACTGTTACAAAATAAAATGCCCAGAGTCCAATGTAACATCTTCAAATCACTTGTTTTGTCCCATCAACAGTCAAATCCCAAAGATATCTAATTTACAAAGATATAAATAAAGAAAAGCAACACATGCTCACAACTGAGAAGCTGAAAGCAGCACGTTTGGCACTTTTGCTTGATAAATAACAATCGACCAATCGCTTCAGCCCTAATGTCTTTGAACTGAATAGTTGTATTAGCTCTGACACTGAAATGTTTACTCAGCTTTCTGTGGCCTACACACTAGCAGAGTTAGTAGCAGATTAAGGTCATGACAGCCAAGTGGCATTTAGTGTGTGTGACGATTGACCTATCAAATCTTAAATCTCAAAAAATAATTGTCCATGGGCTCAACTCCTGCAGGACATAAAAGGGAAAAATGAAAGCATTCAGATGAGGGACCAAATATCTGTTTCACATAGTCCCTGTCGCTGTTCACGACGCTCCCCCCTCCTCCTGTCCCTCATAAGACATGAAAGAGCGAACCTCATAATAAAATGGAATAAACCATCCTCCAAGGTTGAATTATTGTAATTACGTGTAATTGAGTGTTTGGCGGCAAAACCATTTCCTCCTCAGATCCCGCATGCACTTTTTGAAAATCACGATCACTTTGTTCTTGGCCCCAGCCACCGATTGACCTTCTCCAATTGCAGTCTTTCCTGAACGGCTGTGACATGAGACAGAGTGGGACTTGGGAGGGGAGGGTGGTGGTGGTGGTGGTGGGGGTTGAGAGGTGGGGGGGGGGGCTGCATGCTATGTTGTCACAAGATGAGTTACTCTCCGCCAGTTCCATATGGTTTCAGTCATCTGTTGGGCTCATTTCTCTCTTTCCCCTTTTCTCTCTGCCTATTTATAAATACACGAAGCCGTTCGCGACGTTCTGGCCTTGGCCAGAGCCCGGGGTTAAGAATGGGAGAAACCACCAAGACGCAAATTAGTTCATGTTTCATTCCAGTGTCTCTGAGGAGGTTGGTTTGTTCTGGGGCAGAAGTACGTGCCTGTACAGTAGACATGCCTGAGGATGCATAATGGTGGCCATTGTTTTAGGGTTACGGTTACACTGGTCAGCCAACAGTCTCTCAGCAGAGGAGCACAAGTTTAATTGACCTCAACTGGCCAATTGTCGTCCTGGAAGAGTTTGTCTTTTGTACGTTGTGGGTCAACAAAGATTATACAGAAATTACAGACTGTTATATTGATGGAGGAGAAAATTGCAGTACGTTACCTTTGCTACCACAGTATAGCACTCTCACTATAAAATAGATTTTCTCAGTGAACCCGCTGACTTGTGCTAACGCCCATAATTCACCGAGTCATTTCAAACTCAGCATCACGTTTTCAACATTACAACTGTCCAGCGAGGATGAGGCAATGGGGCGGCCAGTGACCTGCTCTGTAAATGCTTCCATGGAGCTTTTTTTACCCCTCAAAGGCCGTCGTGTCAGCGTGAATGCACCCGTCTGTGTCAGCTCTGTCAAGTCGTAATTGGGTGACCGTGCGGGAGTTGCAAGAAACTACTCAGTGAATCCGAAACAAATGTCTTCAACTTTAGCTCAGAGGGCGAAGCAATGTAACTGTCCATTACTGTGGTGACGAAGCAACATGATTAATTCTGACCTGCACAACGTGCTGACTTAATATTACACTAAGCCTGTTTATATTTTTGGTAAGACTTATATATTTCTACAGTAACAGGATGTGACTTTTTAGTCCAGTTAATGTATCTTTTCCTTGGTTTACAGGAAAATAAATTAAAAAATCTGGTCGTACAAATGACTGTGAAAGCATCAGACTATTTCCCAAAGTTAATATTAAGGTTGTGAAAGAAAAAGCAAAGGGCTGAATTTCAGTTCAACCACCACAAAGAGAGAGAAGAGAGAAGTTTCACATTGGAAAATATACGATTTTGCAATGGCCTTAAAAGATTTCAAAAGACTTTGATTTTGAGCTGTCGAATGGGTCACTCGATGACTCCTTCAATGACTGGTGCTGTGCTGATGGACACTGAGTCATTGAGTCATTAACATAATGGAAGAGATGAAGCTGTGCTTTTGTTTAGTCTGTGCTGTTTTTGTTTTTTTTTGTTTTTTTTGTCGTTCGCACTTGTTCCTTTAAAAATAAAAAATAAAATAACAAAGAAAAAAAGTCTGCTTAGTGCTAGTTATAAATAGTAATATAATGATGAAACTATTACATTACTCAGGGTTCACTGAAAAAGTAATCATTTGAACCAATAAGAAGTAAAGAGATAATTACATGTATGTGACTTTTGGTGGATCAAGCTAAAATGTCACTTTGATCTTCAAAATAAAACATCCCATGAGTTATAATGGAGAAATTGTAATTCTGGTATTCATAGTCGATTTGTCAGTGGGTATCACGCACTCCCCCTTGATTACATGGACTCCAGCTCAAAAGTAAGTTGCGATTGGGGATGTCAGGTTGCCATTTTCTTATGATTGGCTGATGAAAGGTATAATTTGGGACTGCCAAGACAGCAACTTCAAAAGCTTCCAATGCCATATTAGGCTGGAATGTGAAAGCTGTCCAGGCAAAAAATGATCCAATTTTCTACTGGCTTTAATTACAAAGAGGATCCCCTTTCATTGGTGGGGCAATTGCTGTCCATTTCTGAAGACCATTGTGGAAAATGATCAAGTCAAGCATATCCAGAATGCTTAAATCTGGACTGTCTTAGTGTGGCCATGGCATGATTATATCATATTTTGAAACTCACATATCCACTCTCTGTAAAACAACCTCCAAACTGATGCTAACAAAGAACCCAGAGACATTTTTGTGCCAAACAAGACACCATGATAACATTGATGACAATAGTCCCATCACCAATGTCCAAAAAGTAATTTCTTTAATAACCATTTTGTTTGTGTCTGTGGTGACGAGTAAGACAAAATAATATAAGTGGGTTCAGGGTAACTTGCCCTGTTTAGAAAGTTTCCTTTTCTTGGCTGTCACCAGGCCAACAAAATAAAAGCATGAATTGTGGTTAATCCCTGGAGCAGAGACATTGTGCCTGAGGGCTGTTGGTAATGGGCAATGCCCTTTCTAATCTAAATAAAGTTAAGCGTTTGTAACAGCGACTGCATTATGGAAAATCCAATTTGTGATTGCAACATCTGTACTTAACCTATGGGTAGTTGTTTGTTGGTCCAAGCAGCTAAGCTGCATGTCTTTTCCATGATTAGTTTTCCAGGAAACTTACATGTACACGACCTTGCATGCAATGCTTATGATTCATATGCAAGAACTGGGTCCTGGTTATTATGCTGGTAAAAATGAATTAACATCTAAATATTCTCCGACATGCAAACCCATGCACAGAGAGCAGAACCCAGAGATACTACAGTCTAACACACAGGCACACATGTGCAAACAGTTATCCAGCCTGCATACAAATAACAAGATGTTACTGGTTAATTACCGTTTGTTTGACAATAAATTGGAAATGAGAATACATATTGATTGTTATTGTTAATTAAATTAACATGACATCATGAGGCAAAGAAAAAATTGTTTAGGGCCTGACTCAGACATCTATCCTGGCACCAACTCCAAATATCTTTTCTTCTGGTCTCTGAAAAGGCTTCTTCTATTTGTATCGTTGACCTAATGCCAACCAAAGCAAGCTAGATGAGTTAATTCACCGTCTTGGCCAACTCTTCCCTCTCTAGCCCTACCTGTCAAATCCTGTCAGACTAAATGTCACGAGGAGAAGGACGCGAAGAAAAGAGACCATTCTCACACATTTGGGACGTGTCCAGAGGCTTATTTGTAAGCCTGCAGGGTGTGGCAGGTAAGCTTCCACCTCAAAGGCAACAACTCCCTCCCATGTAATTGCTCTTCATCAGATCAAGCTGCATGACATTCCTCCAGACTATTTCAAGTGACTACTGCCAAAAGACAGAGCATTAACTGCCATCAAAGGGGACTATCTCCAATCTGGATCAGTGGCGGTTGATGCAATATCATTGTGTCATTAGCTCAGGTTTCAGACTACACCCGGTAATAAACAGTGTAAACAGAAAATACAGCACACTGAGGGACTCAACCAAGCAAAATAAAACAGGAAACATAAGTCTAATAAGCCAGCAACATGTACCAAAAAGCCCTTAGACAAATCTGTGTTATTCGCCCTAATAAGAGATCCTCTTATCAGAGCTGGGACCGTTCGAACGAGTCAGAGGAAGGATGCATCCCGAGGCAAAGCAGAGATAAGGGCCTTTGATAGAATTAAGCCAACGTCAAACAGCCAGTAGATGAGTTCTGTGAAGATAAAGCAGCCAGGACTGACAGGTCTGATAATGGTCCAAACAAAGAGAAAGTGGAGATTAAGGGGTTCCTTTTCAGGCAGTTAAGTGGACTGCCCAGAGGACACTCCAAAACATGGCTCATCTGTCAGGGACGGGAGGAATGGATACCATCACTGACGCTTCGTCCAGGGAACAGATAGTATCTAGGAATGCCTATAAAGAATGCTTAGTCTGTTGTACCATCATCATGTATCGTCAGTAGTCTACTTGATCAGCATGTTGGCATCTTACAGGATTTCTTAACTGTAAGATGACTAAAAGAAATACGATAAATGCAACAGACAGAAGAAGAATAAAATCCAAAAACACCAGCTTCCAAGCAAACAAAACTTGTGCAAAGGTCAAAGGGCAGACAATATGCATGGCTTGACAACAGAGCAACTGTGAGCAAAGTATAAGAAACAGAAAAAGACTTTCAGAAAAGTGAGCCAGGGGTACCGGATTCAAGTCGGGCCAGTCACTACCGTTTATCTAATGTGGGGCGGGTTTAAGCACCGATGAGGTATTTTCATAAGTATTAAACAAACAAGTTTGCGTTAAGTATAAATGGTAAGTGTTAACTTCTAAATCGTGTCATGCCAAATGTCAGTGTATTATGTTGAACTTGAAGCCAAATTAACTGGATGTTGGAACTAGCTACCTAGCCAAGGAGCCTGCTGCTACGTCACATGTTTCGTTGCTCTGATTGGTTGTAGTGTCCAGGGGCATTTTGGTCTGTGCCCGCTGACAATCGAAAATGAAGTGGAGGTTCCAGACTAATTAGCATTTGCGATTCCAGGCTAGATAAACAGTTGAAATAACTAAAAGTAATGGATAAACAGAAATAGTTTGCTAACACAAATGGATAAATAGTTGAAATTGTTAGTTAAAAGTCATGAATAAATGGTTATATATTGGTCACATGAAAAAATATTTCATATAATTAATGGTGTTAAATAACATCCAGTTTATAATCCGTTCATAAGAACATATTTGAGTGGTGTAGGTGAAGGAGGACTTGAGCTGTGCGGGTACGTCAGAAGAAAAAGGTTGAGAATAAGCATAATTTGAGAAAAGATGGCCTTTCAGTATATGAATGAACACACTGTAACTCTATGAAATACATTTAGATAAAATCAGTTGTTGAAGTAGTAGCCTGTCATCCTTTTTCCCATCTGGTCCAGTACAGTATGTAATCGCAGCAAGCTCCATTAGTGTTTTATCCTGTGGTAAGATAAAAGTCAGGAAACTTTAATGCTCCCTTAGACTCCTCAGTTCAACACATTAAGTATCATAAAGGCAATCATGCCTTTTTTGTGCCCATAACCTTGGCCCTTGAAAAGCTTCTCTCTTTCCACAGTCAAAGCTAAAAGAGTAAATGAAAAAAAATGACGAGGAGTTAATGCTGAGGCGGCAGAAAAGGAGAGACAGTCACAGCACTCAGTTGTAACACAGTCTGGCACAACACTAACAAAGGAAATGAGCAAACCACACAGCAAATAACAGACTTTTATTCAACACTCTGGGCCCCACTGCTTACATCTGGGTGCCAACCCCAGTCACTTACAAATCAACGGGATTTATGAGAAATATTACGCACAAATTACTACATTTGTCTAGACAGGACATTATTTTAGCTTTACTCACATTGGCATGGCCGTTCAATTTTCATAAATATGTACATTGGTACATGTCAAACATTTACAGCTTCCAAATTTCGCACTTAGGAATTAACGGCATGAATCAGTAAATAAACGAAATTTCTCACAGCGTAAAACTATACACATGAGTTGGACTTCCCTGCCTGATAAACTAAACTAAATAAACATGGCATTCACCTGGGAAAATATTTCAAGGTCATGTGAGCATGTTATTGTGAAATGTATTCTCTTTGCACTCATAAGTATAAGATATACTCTCACCATATGTCAAGAACTATGACATCAGCTATCATGATCTAACCAGTGTTTTCAGTCCACAACAATGTGTAGAGCTGCAATGAGTACTTGATTAATTGATTAATCGATTGAAAGAAAATTAGTTTCCATCTGTTTTGATAATCAATTAATCATTTCATTTTTCAAGCAAAGATGGAAAACATTTGCTGGTTCCAGCTTCATGAATGTGAGGATTTGCTGCTTTTCTTTGTAATTCATGACAGTAAATGAAGAGTCTTTGGGTTTTAGACTGTTGGCATCACTTTGGGTTCTGGGAAATTGTGACGAGCATTTTTCATAATTCTTATAGACTAAGCGATTAATCGTGACAATAATTGGCAGACTCATTGATATTTGCAGCCTTAAATATGTGTATTCAAAGCAACAAATTATTTACATAAAACCCAGAATTTCACCCTAGATATGGTCATAAAGGTATAGTTAAAAACAAATGAAATATGCTTCACCACAGTTTTCATTTGACTATATTACAGTGATTTACCTGTCTGACACTGTGAAATGGTCATAAGGCAACGTGAGGCACCAAACAGGATGAATTCCTTCATTTTCACAAGCAGTTAATCAGAAATCTCATAATAGACCTTACAATATTTACATTGATGCACATTTACATAAACAGAAAGCACAAACATTAACATAATGGGACTTAAAGTGTGTAAGAGCATATCAACTACACTGACTAGCTCAGTATTGTAGCAATTACAGAACAAAGAATTTCTGGCCTAAATAATAATAGTTTCATCAGGTTTTCGGGTTTTGGCATAATGCACGATAGTCACATTTTAAAGCAATATGGATGTGTTATATGTTGGGCCATAACCATGACCACAGATATATACACACTAAGAATGCAATACTTTCTGCTAAAGAGAAGACTGACAACTAAAGCTAAACACAAAAACATTTCCTCGTTCAGACATCCACACATTACTACAAGCTGAGTGCTCTTCAGACAGACAGTGGAGACCAGACAGTCTTGCTGCATCACAGCCAATCACAGGAGGGACACCGTCTCTGAACGCAAGGCTTTGAAAAAGCAACCTAAGATATCACGTGGTCCACACAGTACATCCTCTGCCTTTTATCTCACATGTTGGTTGCTTTCAGGCCAGCAGTACACTCCAAAATACATTGAATTTGGTGTGTTCTCACAGGCAAATGATGGATTTGCAACCAAACAGAAGGGCCAGGACACTAACTAACGGTTTGGTCAACTATTAGTGGGCAGCCCTACAAAAAAACATTACAGATTTACAGATTACATTTCAGATTTAACACAAACAAATCATAATAATATTACATTTTAGATGACTTGAACACTCACATTTCGTAGGACGCAGCCATAAGTCACAAACAGGTGCAACAGGTCGTTCTCTGCAATTTCTTCAGTCCTTTGAAAGTGGCTCTTCCATTTGCTTTTTCATCAGCTTAATTTTTAGTGTGTAGTATTCCTCTTGCAGCCTGAGGACTGCTTCTTGTCTTCTCAGCACGGACATTTCCAAATCCATTCGCTCTTGTAAAGTTGTGCCGTGGACTGAGGGTGAAGAAGTAGAGCAGGGGGTATCTAGTCGCTCCGCAGAGGTAGTGAAGCCAGCAGCACGATGAGTGCTAAACTGCACTGCGAGTGATTTAGGGACGTTAGTAAAAGCGGCCATTTTTTGTTCTGATGGAGAAGCGGATGCATCTGGATACGTAGGGAGCTCAAGCTCTCTGAGTGGATGTTTGTTTGTGAATCTTTCATCTGTTGTGTGGTCATGACCATCTTCATCACTGCTGGAAAAAAAAAAGCTTGTCCATGAATTTGTTTGACAAGAGTTTGCATTTCATTCTTAACACAACAAAGTGTTGGTTCATCCAAATTACACAAAAAAACACAAACATTTTAGACAGATAGTTTTGGTTGCATTTGTCCAAGTCCTGAGATTACACCTCCGAGATTTCTGCCTCCACCCCAATACAGTGGAGGTGAATGTATTTTTTTTTGTTGACAAATTACATTTGATAAATGAATGGCAGCATCTCTTTCCAGAAACAGCATTCCTGTTACTCTAAATAGTCCACAGGCCTAGGGACAGACAATTCCAGTGGAAAATGTTCACAGTGAGGTTTGTGGATTATCCAGATGTAACCAGGACATTAAGTGGAAGTAAGTGAGGAAACACTGTTTGCTTCTTTTGTTTATTGAGGTGAAGAGACCCAAATTACAGATACACATTTTCAATAAGTTACTGTATAGAATTACAGTCTAGGCACACAAGAGAAGCCAACAAATAAAAAATGGGTTACCTGTTTTGTTGAGTTTCCACTGACTCTGCGATTGAAGAGTCTCCTCTGTCCTGTTGCAGCATGTCTGAGAGGTTCATCACAGAAATCACTACTTGAGTCACGGTGCTGAACTGTTCAAGGGACAGGCCTTCTGTGAATGAAAAATCACATTATGCAGTAATTAATATTAACTACAATACAATAAATTCAACACAAACAGTGATTATGTGGATTTGCGTCTTTCTTCCTCTATGTTTTTAACTCAAAGTGCCATCCCCACATATTATCCACCCTCAAGGTCTTGGCTTATTTCGCCAGTCTTCGAATGTAGATTTAATGATACTAATTATAAGACTTTTTGTTGCTAATAAACAGTAGATTTCCCTCACCTGTACCTGCTTGCCTTCTCTGTCGTTTGATCTCCTCCCTTGACTTTGCCAGCAGATTTTCCCACTTTTTGTTACAGTCAGAAACTGTACGCTGAATCTGTGGAAAGGCAGCATTGATGGCTTGGGCTATTTCCTCCCATGCTTGTCTTTTATCCTGTATTGAAACTCCAGTGCTGCACTTCCCTCTGATTATGTCTTTCCGCTCCTGCATCAACTGAGCAAGAAGAAGACACTCTTGGTCTGTCCAGTTAGGTCTGCGCTTCCTGCTGGACATCCCTTCAAGAAGTTGTAGGGGCATTTTTCTGACAGAGAGACACAGAGTGATCAGATGATTATCTGTATGAACATTTGGTCCCTATTACATCCTTATAATACATGCACAGTGCAGGAACATGACTAAACTGAACTATGCTATTAAACGTGATCATCTAACTGAAATGTAAAGCCTCCACTTAAGTCTTTTTAAACTTAAGTTATTATATTTAAGAGATTTTTTGAAAATGTAAGATTTTCGCTACCTGTAACTCAATCAAGGCGAAGAGTAATTTGACAGCAGGTCAGCAGCTTGCAGAATGTAAACACTATGAGGTACAGCACACGCTATAATAAATAATTACTGATAAAACCTTAAGGTAAAGGGTAAGGCTTTCTTCTCCGTCTTAGGGAAAATTCACCGCGTCGCAGGACAATGACGTCCACACTTGCTGACGTGTCAGTTTGTTTACAGCGGTCTCTGCGCTGCAGCTGCATAGACATGGCTGTGGATATAACTCTACTCTTCAAAGCCAGTGTCAAGACAGTAAAAACCAGGAACAAGGCGATAGGAATAGGCTTTGACTCTACCAAAGATGAAATTTTCAAGAGGAGCAGACCCAAGAGTGGCTTCTCTCCCAAGGCGAAAGAAGTGGTGAGTGTCTCCTCAAGCTAACTTTAGCTAACTGGGTTAGCATCGTCACAAGCTGACTTTACATGCAGTGACAGCGAAACACTGGACTGTTGTAGTGAAACTGTTTCTCACGCTGTATTGTAGAAGCAGCATAAGCCTAAGACTTGCGTACAACAAGTTAGGCAAGGCTCCTGTATGCTTGGTGTTGCCTAACTGAAACACAATGCTGGAGATTAGCGCAGTGTGTGCTAGCTGTTCATAGTTAGCAAGGCCTCTCTCAGCAGTGTAATGTCATCAAACAACTTCGTTGAATGCAACATAAATTAGATGGGAGTTAGGAGTGGGCAATATGGATAACATAATAATCTATATGCTGTTTTATATTATGATATAGTACATTTTCTGGAACTAACTTGGACAGGTAAAATAACCAGGCAATAATGTCTGTTTTTTGTTAATCAAGCGAATCAAATATATGACAAATGAGGCTAAAATCATATGAAAATCCAGATTTGATTGACATAAAACATGAATGCTTCCAAACATACCCTAATACACCCAGAGGTATTTGATAGACCTTTTTGAGTGTGAATAAGCTTCCACTGTGTGTTTGTCGACTTTTATCTTTTTTTATGTAGACCTTGTTATAAAAGGTATGGCAAAATCTCTGGCAGCAGACACATTTATATAATCTAAGAGTAGATATCATCATATTGGCATTCGTCCTGCTGTATGTGTATATAGGTTTAGTGTTGATACATGTCAGCTGTATTTTGCTGATCTTCCTGAATCTGATGATGGCAGCCTCCTCTTTAGTTCATGTTACACTATTATGTATAATAGTCTTATACACAGGAGAGGAAAAATTAACCACTTCTATTAAAAATGCCAAAATGGATTCAGTGAGAATGTGTTTATTGTAAGTTGGTTCAGTGTATTCAAGGAGGCTGTCAAAATGTAATAAACCAAATTCCAACCTTTTATCTCCTTGTGAAGGCCAGCAATATATGGTTTTTATGATCTTATTTATGTTTGAGAAAGAATTTCACGGCTTTTTACAGAAATATTAACCTTATGGTCTTGCCCATGTGTGCTTTAATGATATTCAGAGCACTCATACAAACCAGAAACCAGACCAATGATCATATTACTCAGTGAGTCAGAGCTCTATTTTCTCCCTGTGAATGTGTTAGCTATTTACAACTCTCGAAAAGGAAATCACTTTTCCTCGAACTGTATTGGTGATGTAATGTTTTTTAATTTTTTTATAAACCAAAATAAAATTTTACAGGTTTACAGGATGCATTGTCATTCCATGTATTCAAAACATAACAGCCTCCCTTTGTCCGTCTTCCACTGCATCATTCTTCCCAGTTCGGCTGGACCATTGTATCTGCTTTTAATACACTCTGCCTGTTTCTCCATCTTGCAGGCTGCCCACTCTTCTGGCATCAAGGTGTAAATTGCAGTTAGCAAATGGGCCACAGCTTGAGACTAAAATTCTCACAGTTGGCATTTGGTCTTAGCGATAAATCTAATGTCAACCCTTTTGACACATATTTATTCATCTTTGGCACACGTTCTGCTCCTGACTGATGGACAGACCAGTGATTCATGTGTCACACGTTTTGTGCACAGTGCTACTTGTCTGTATAGCCCCTCTCTGGACTCACTCATAAAGTATTCATGTTGCTACATTGTTCAAACTAACTCTGTCTCTCTGTCAGAGAAGTTAATGTCCTGCTAGCCGGCTTTGTTACGTCCTTTCTTGACCATTACCTTCCTGCAAACTGTGAGCAAAGTGTGGCCAGTAATTATTAGTAAGTATTATTTTCAAGTAGACATAAATAAATATGGACTAAAGACTGCAAATAACTTCACAATAAGATAGTTTGAGTCAGAATCTGAAGATAAATCACTTCCCAAATGTCACTGTCTATAGAGAAATAAAGATTACAGAAATAACATAACACTCATAAGAATGCCTCTATTTTTACGTGAACCTCGGTCAGACTGCAGGAATTTTCAAATCATGCCCAATGTGGGCAGTTCAGAATAAATGACTGCTCTGCTTGAGACCTGGGAAGACAAAAGCTAAGTTGTTTGGGGGGGAAAAAAATCACATTGGGCCAACTGGCCAGACGCAGCAGCTTGGAGCCCAGAATATTTTGTGCCAACTGTCAGGTCCAAGCGCCACTCCTCCCCCAACACTGACAGGCCTGGATTCTGGGCTTTGAACTGACCCGGAAAATTGCCCAATGTGATCTAGACTGTAGGCTGCCGAAGCCAAAGCATTACTTTGAGCATACTCCTTGCTTAATTTAGATAGAAAAGACCTGGCACGTTTTCTTATAAATCTCTTGAACTAATTAAAACAGAGATTTAATCTCAGACAAATGTTCAATTACTCTGTTGAAAGACTTAGTTTACCGTGTCCTAATATTGATTTAATTGTAGGAAATTTCACACAGCCGTAAATATATTGGTGAAAAAGTTGTTTAGAACCTCTTGTCATGGGACACTGACCTTAAAAACTTGGCAGGAAGGGCAACATTGGCATTTAATTAGTTCAGGAAACTTCACAAAACATCTCCAATTTAATTTTTCCATTGAGGTACGGAGACATCATCAATGGTTGGCAGTTGAAGTTGGATCATTGGCAACTAAAAGGCTTTGCTCCATGTCATGAGCATTGCTTATACAGCCAGAAGTCCTTGGCCTGACATGAATATCATGAACACAAGCCTCTTCAAAGGCGTCTTGAAGAACCACTTTATGTTTCCCCAGGGGTAGTCAGGACTATAAGTTGTACCTGATGTCTCAGACCATCAGTCTGGGGCAAACATGAGCCCAGTTGCAGCAGCTCAGCACAACCAGGTTTTTGTTATGTTCTGTTACACTGATATTAGAAATGGTGGTTTAATAAAAGCAGTGGTGCTGATTCAAAGAAACCCAAACCTATCCTGTGGTGCCTGCCCTCTGCTCTCCTCCCCCCTACCGCTGTCTCCCTCTCGCTGCAGATATAATCTCAAACCATCTCGGCGAAGCAGCTTTTGTAGAAATTGAAATTGCGAGTTTGGAATGTCCTGACTGCTTACAGTTATGTTGCGGTTTTCACCCACAACTCAACTATCCATTCTTCTCTGTACAGCCTGACATAGGCAGCATTTTCTGTACAAGTCCCCTCTTCACATGTATGATTCCATAAACATGCTGCAATAACATTTTCTTTCGGCTCTCGAACAATTTCTCGGGGAAAGCCGATCCTCCCAAGAGCCAGTGATTAAAGGTGGAAGATCAAAACAGAGAAAATATTAAATTAGGTCCCCAGTAACAATGTTGACGGCCGGCACCTAATGCACAACAGATGTGGGTGCCCTTCAAGACATGCATAACTCTCCAAGTTCCCACTGAAGCTTCACAAAAATAGAAAGAAAACATCAAAGTTGACAAATACACAGTGGTCCTATGAGGCTTTTTCCTCACTCAAAAAAGCAGCTGAATGAGAAAGGAAATGTAGCTTCTTTCAAGGCAATGCAAAAAAAAAAAAGGCTTGATTGACTAATAAGAGGGCCAGTGTTTACAGGGTGGGGTTTGGTCAGGGGAATCTTTTACCTCATAGGGGTCGGTTTGGGGCACTGTGATCTCCATTTCACCGCTCACCTCGTCTCTCTCTGCTGCCCTTCTCGAGTTTAAATGGAGGAGGTCACTTTAAAATTGGTAAATTGTGTGTAGAAAATAGTGCTCGGCTCCCCACTGTGCCTTTAGTATTGGTATTCCAAAATTGGCTCCTTCTCACAGTGTTTTCTTAGAAACCCTGAAAAAGTGTGGCCATCAGCCAGCACTTAAAAGTATGTTGTGCTGTCGGGGGTGGGGGGGGGGGTTCTTCCCTATGACAACTTTCCCATTGAAATAGTATGCTCATATATTCTCTAAACATTTAGTTTTGGATCTGGGTTTCTTTATATTTTTTGCTAGCGATGATCAAGTTTCAAATGTTTTTTTAAACATTTGGAATTTCATCAAAGTTATGTTTTGGCGTTACTCTGGAGTATATCGGCCCATAAGATGTCTAATTATGAACATGAAAGTGAAATATTTCCCCAATGAAATACACTGGGATATGTTAAATCAGTGATGGGCTTATTTCAAAGATGGAGACCAAACTTTGAAAAGGTTTGTAAGATAATGTTTATAATTCTCTTGGTGTTGTCGTTCAGATGAGACTGCAGCGTACTGGCAGATCTTAAACGTTTAACAAGTCACGTTGGGCAGATGGTGCACAGCCACAGCAGCAGATGGCATACAGCAAGGACATTTATGAGCTGTCATTAATGTCAACCATTTAGGGAATAAAGTGCTTAAATATTTTCCCAGGCCTCTTCTTAAAATAAGTAATAAAGTTAAAACATTTAAAAGCACAAAGCTTAAGTTCTGTAGCTAAAATGTACCTGCTTGAATATTCACAAAATGGCCACACACAAGTCCAATAAATATTTCTGAGAGTAAAAACCAATCATTCATATAGCAGATAAAAGGATAAATCCTGACTTTGGTGTGACATTGTCTCATGAGACCACGTAAATCTGATTGAAGCCTCATTATATTGTGAATTGTATGGACGTTTGCAATCTATAATTGTATAACATTATTTACAAAAACACAGCTGGATGGGTAAAAGCGGAATAATCTTTCCAATCCCCAGACACTTAAAAACTTTTCCTCTTTCTTTTCTGAACTCATCAAGTAACAAACTGAATTGGCTCGCAGGTAAAGACGCGCTCACATACAGCTGTCAAAGCCGAGGCTAGACTCTACAGCACTTCAGCCATGGGGAAGTGATTTGCAGGGATCACTCAGGAGATGAACATGCTGCTAAATGGTCTCTTTACCAGTTGGCCTAATCTCTGTACTGTTTTCCCATGAAAGCCAGGCAAATTGAATTTTGAGGCATCTGCTGTCAGGCCTGAGCACAATCTTGATTTTGTTTCACTGCGTGCAACAAAATGTTTTTACATGATTCATGAAAATGAAAATAAAAGGGGGAAAAGTGGTGAAGCGCAGATTTACAGATGTATGTCAAACTCTAAATCACGAGATGGACACCAGATACTCGGAAGACTAAATAGTTTAAGCGGAACAAAAGTAATGTTGAGCTCAATAGACGAGGCTCAATTTAAACATATAAACATGTAGCAAGACTAAAGCAGCAGCTGTGGACGCTTTTTGAAGAATGTAGTCAGGATTTGTCATTGGACAATCTTGGTTATTGTGATTTACATTGACTGAAATACGACCAATACAGATGACAGCAGGCTGCATACTTGACCCTGACACTCCAAAACACAGAGAGTCTGAACCATGAAACTACAACATATGTGTGCTCCTCAGAGACCGCTCTAAAAGAGACTAGTGTTCTTCCTGTTCTAGATTAAGATGTTAGTGCAACAAGACATGGGGTATTAATTATGTATTGTCATTTCACATTGATATTGAACGCAGATAAATACTAAAGCAGATAACAGTGAACATAGTTTCAGTTGTGGTCACCATTCATCTACAGTAGATGAAAGGGATTGTTTAAGTCAAAGGTCAACAGAAAAAGATGCTTTTCAAAGTCAGACTCTAAAAGCCGTGTTTCCGTGATTTTAATCCGCACGGCTGGATTGTGTCTGCTGTTTCCAGGCGAACACGTTTTGCTTACACATGCTTTCTCCAAATGATATGGCTTTATTCAAATCAATCAGGAGATGCTGATAGGACATTTGTTTACACGCATAGTTCCTCTAGTTTTTGTCTTTTTCAGCAATTGTCTGTCTCTGAAAGAGAAAGTTTGCCTCTTCAGAGGTCCTCTTGCAAATTCAGCAATTTACCCTCTGTGATATAGAGAAGTAAAGTCGTAAGAGGAAGGGAGGGAACCTGTTGATTTGACTGATTAACAGACTTCAGAAGATGTGACCGTAAAACATGTTCTGATCATTCAGAAACATATAGCAGGAATCACAAACACTACTATCGCAGCATTACATAATGACGCTCCTTAAAGAATCCACACACATACTCACAATACATCAGGTCTTGCTTTTCTGTGGTCTTATCTGATTGTGACCTGTCACTTGATGTCACACATGCTCTTTAAAGTTGCCTCTGTTTTATTCATTTTGGTTGTCTACTGTGCTATCCAGGTTTTAAAGGTAACGGCTAATACATCTGTTTCTTATGAAATGTATTGTTGAAACGTGATTTAGTTGCTTCAAAATGCAGAGATGTAGTTTCCATTGAATTTTTGTCACCTGCACAGTTGACCCCGGCAACCTCCAACAGCAGGACAGTTACAGATTGTGGTTGACAAAGATACTTTCTGATCTTAGATACTTTCAGTTTGTTGGAAATGGGAGACGATGTAGAGATGTTATGTTCTCAGCTTTGTACTCTTTTTTTTTTTTCTTTTTGTTTGTTTTTTGTTTTTTAAGGTCACATTTTGTATCCATGCATGATCTGACCTGCATGATCAAAAATGAACAAACACCAAGACTATATATAAGTGCTTTGAATCAAAATGAATTATCCAGTGAAAATCAAAGCACATTAATACAACTTGAGCTCATATGTATAAAAAAAGACCCTCATCATAAATACTTTCTTTGATGGTGCTTTTTGTTTGTTTATGGGGGCTGACAAAACTGAACCCATTAGACAGTCAGACATAAACATGATAATAAAATCAACATGCGGCAGAGTCTTCTCCACTGAAGCATCCTCTCTGTATCAGGCCCACATACCTAAACACCACATAGCACGGCGTCAGTATGGATAGCCCTCGGTCAGGACACACAGAGACTTAAACCAAAGTAGGGCAGTCATCATCGCATTCTGTCAGTTACCTGGATTTAACAAAACAAAGATCCATCCAAGCTCTTCAGAAATCTGCTAGCTAAGCCCTTTCTCTTTTCTTCCTCATAATAATCCCCCCTGATGGTTTGTTTGGGCTGAATCAGGGCTGCAGGGAAGCAGGGGGAAGGAGAAAGTGAGGAGGTAAAGTGGGGGTCTTTGATGATGACGAGATTAGATGTAGCCCGGCAGACTGTCTCCTCTTGCCTTCGCTGCGAGCTCTGCCTCACACACACCTATGGCGGTTGCACGTATGCATGCACCCGCACTCACATGTAGCTGCATAGACACACATGCGGTGAGCCCCATGCACAAGGCCACCCCCTTCCTCATTGTTGAGGAATTACTTGCTCTTTAGGGTCTTAAGTTACAAGAGCAATTGATCCTTCTGACCCCCTGCAAACCCTTGAGGTTGTGCTGGGAATCTGAGCTCCAATGTATACACACAGGAGACAGCTCAACCCCCAGAGCAGCACTCTTGACACTCCCCGGCACCCCCACAACACACACACACACACACACACACACCCCTCCCTCTCCTCTGTTGTTTGATTCATCATGATCCAACACTGTGGATTTGGCACTGCCTGCTGGTCAAAAATGTGCAGTACCATGAACAGAGTTCCGCAGGCGAATCGAGTTTGTACATAAATAAAAGGCTGAAGCCAAGTGTTAATTGCAAGCAGAAAATATCATTTATAGTAAAAGATAAATTAGTCATGCCATGTAAGAGGTTACATTTTCCACTTTGTGGTGGGCCGAGGACAGTATCGAAAAACTGAGAATTACTGAAACTCAAAAATGTGCCTCCACGGTGGTTTTCGTGGCTATGAATATCTGTTTTACCACCAGAGCTGGTTTTTACTGGAGATAGATAAGACTTAATACAAGCACATCAAGATAATCGCCTAATCATGCCACATCTGTAGCACTCAGAGGTCTGGACAAATTTCAGTTCCTTTAAAGATGAAGATAAATATATTGACAAGAGTTTTACAAGATGACATTAGGGCAGCAGTTGACGGTTCTTTTCATGATCCGTTAATCTACAGATTGTCTCGTTTAATCAATTAATTGTTCACAGGATGTCAGCAAATAGAAAAAAAAATGTCTGTCACTAGTTTCCAGTCGGCGATATCATGAAATGTTTTCGCCGACGAAAAGCCCAAACACCAAAAATATTTAGTTCACTAACACAGACGACTGAGAGAAAACTAAAATATTAGCATTTGAGAAGCTGGAGCCAGTGAGATTTTTGCCATTTCTGCTTATGTTTTTACTTATTATCAAAATAGTTACCGATTCGTTTTTGTCTGATTGACTAATTGATTAATCGACTAAATGTTTCAGCTGCAGACCACATTGACTATCTCACAGTAGACTTGAGTGTTTCATCAAGGAGGTGAGATAAGTCACTCCTGAAACAAGTCAAAATGATGAAGATTATAAATGAAGCACAAGATGCCACAATTAACAACAATAATGTGTCATTTGTCTCTGCTGTAAGATACCTATTGGTGATGGCTGAATGCATCATTTAATTGCTGAAGGAAACATTATTACTAACTTCGTTAAAATAATAACAGCCCATTCTTTCCAACCAACAGGATCACCCAGGACATAAGAAAAAGGGCCTTTTATGGAGGTTTTATGTCTGTTTTGGAAAATTCTCCCAATCACACTTCAAAGTTTCCTCATTAACTGAGACACTACATAACGGACAATGTTTTGAAAGACTTTGAACCACAAGAAAGGTTCTCTTCTCTCCCGACCCCCTCCCCTCTAAGCTCAACTGCTCTGAACAACAATTAACTCTTGACCTCAAATAATTGTATTATTACAAGGGTCGGCTTGCCTGAGCTAGTGCCCCGCGGCAGTGTCATACGTCACAGAACTACCTTCTAAACCAGAAGAAGGGTTTCTAACAAATTGCTCAGCTCTGTTTGTCTTGACACCTTCTTTCTGCGTTGGAAAACATGTCATCTTTCAAACGTCAGCTCAAATAAAACACTGCTTGAGGTCAAAATGACGCTAGGAATGAATGTTTAGAGACATTATTAGACGGCTGGTGCCAGGTTACCCCTTACAGCCAAGGCAATTTGATAATTGAGGTTGTTAGAGTGAAAAAGCTGAAGGCCGAAGACAGCGTCGTTATGCTATCAAAATAATCTCCCACGCTCCGGGGTCGCTGTCACAGTCAAAGTCATTGTGTCATTTTTCAATCCTTAGCTTGTCTGAGTTCTGTCTTCTTCTGGATCTAACAGAGCCCGCTGTGTGCGCATTCACACCCACTTGTAGCCTGCCAGCAGAGCTCTGTGGACAGGGAAGCAATTTGGTCTTTTTTAATATTTGACCGAATTACAGGAGCAAATATTGGATTGAACCAAGTTTCCTCTGGTTTCCCTGTGCACACATACACTTGGACATTTTCTCTGCGATAAATAGTAACAGATCATGAATTTAAAGCTTATTAGAGATGGCTCTGTCAGTGCTCTGTGCGCAGCCGCTCATGGTTGTATTTATGAGAGCTGTTTGACGAGGAAATTGCAGGTTTGATTTTTGTATGTCCCAGACTTGATGAATTGTCAAAAGCAAATATTCACAGAGATAGAGGGACATCGGTCGCCTGTCACATCCAATAAATACAAAGTTATGCATTTATTCTGGCTCTGTCTAAATGTAGTTAGGAGAAAATTGTTTCCCGGTACACGTCTAAAAACTCTCTCTTAAGCCGTGTTGACATGGTCAACATATTTGAAGGAGCAACCGAGGCATAGCATGTAAAGAGACTCATTGACATGAAGGTAATGAAGTCGAGTAATGCTTCTTCTCACTTTATCTTGGCAGATCACGAACATCACCAAGCTCAAAGTCTTTCTGCTGCAACACAGGAAAGATTATGTGAGCGCCGGAAGGTAAGCTTCTCCAAACAGTAGCAATAATCCGCCACAATCAACAACAGCAGCGGTGAAAAAAAAAAAAAAAAAAAGGCTGCAGGGGAGGCCAGAGAAGAGACACTTTGATTCTGACTAAATTCAGAGGAGGTCAGGCGTCAGGGCTACTTGAAGGTACCGTCAAATACGTCTCCAGTGTGTATGTGTGTGCTGCAGGGGCCGTCTGCTGGCACAAGGTCAGCAGCGAGTAGGGTGGTCTGGAGCGGCGGGCTCCAGTCTAATTGTCTGGAATAATTGAGCTGCAGCCGAGTGAAGAACAAATCACGCCCTGGGACTAATCCAGGCCTTCCTCCCTTCAAGGCCCCCTCTGTGTTTTGTAGGTGTGGGTGTGGGGAGTAGCCCTGTGTTTTGTTAGGTTTGTTGATAAAGCATCAGCAGAACACATTAACTCAACATTAGAGATGTCAATGGGTGGAGTGCAGCAGTATTTAGTGGTGGGAAAATCCATCAAGAAGCCATCAGGGGTAGTCTCGTCTACCTCGTCATTAGCCGCTCCTGTCTTCCAATTTTCTTATCAACTTCCTTTTTCCTCCACACTTTGCCTGACAGAGTAATTATGGACTATGGATTGTACTGAGTCCCTTTCCAAATATTTATAGAATTAGTGTAGCTGGTTGTCATCTCAGACCAAGTATGGCTGAGGCCAAAGTAAAAGCCTGATCGATGATGCCCATAATATGTTAATAAGTGCGGTAAAGGATGACTTGTTCAGCTTTGTGTTTTATCACTGTATTTTTGTTCTTTCATGTTTGTTTTATTTAGAGGCTGCAATTATCAATTAATATGTCGATTATTCTCATTTTGTTTGTAAAATGTCAGAAAATAGTGACAATTTCCCAGAGCCCAATGTAACATCTTTAAATAAAGTGTTACGTACAACCAATATTTTCCAAAACCCAAAGATATAAAGATCCAAACCAGAAAATGTCAATGAAAAATGACTTTATTTAAGTTTAATGATTGTATTTATTAATTATCTAAATAGTGATTTAGTGATTCATTTTCTGTCAGTCGACAAATCATTTCAGCTCTAGTTTTTTATTATATATATTCATTTCAAGTTATCCATTAACACTGGTACTTTTTGCAAGAATGTGTTTGATTGAACCAATCAAGCTAATTCAAAATCCAATGTAGCCAATTAAAATCAACAATGACAATTAAAAAGTCATCACCAGCCCTTTATGTACCTGTTATTGTGTGTGAAGTCCACCAGAGGGAGACATTACGTCTCAACTACACACCGCCTGTGGTCCTACAGGCCACTTGTAATAAAGCTGTGCTCTAAAGAATCTTTGTTTGGATATCACTCAGCATTTGATACATGCCCACAAAGTATTTAAACTTACTGTGATTGTTCTTGTGTGTTCTTACAGTCTCATCTCATCAGATCTTAACCGCATGACGGACAATGAACGTGACCAGATTGACCAGGACGCCCAGATCTTCATGAGGACCTGCTCTGAGGCCATCAAACAGCTACGCAACGAAGGTGTGTGCTTGTTTTACTGTGCACCATGCAAACTAGTTTTGACTTTCAAAACATCAACAGGGAGCTGAGAGGAAATTGGATTTCCTGTAACTTTTGGGCACTAAACCAAAGTCTGTGAGTTTGTCTTTAATGAGTGAGTGTGTTATTGTTTTCACCGCAGCGGAGAAGCAGGTGACATCAGCCCAGATAAAGGAGCACAGAGGGGCAGTGCTGGACCTCATTGAATTGTATCTAAGAGGTGAGTTAATGCAACTCATTACAATTCAGACAGCGCATGTCTTACACCTTGTCGACTGGACTGTTTTGTATGCATCCATTTGTTTATCTTTGGGACATTTACTGGCTCAGGGAGTAGTGTGTGCTGGTTGTATTGGTTTCAACATGAGCTGCTGTACACACACAGCATACCTGAAATCACTGAACCAATATATTAGCAAACAGGACTGCATGGTAACATCATGTGTATCTCGATTGTTTCTAAGGAGTATGTAAGCTGTACTCTGAGCAGAGAGCAATCAGAGTCAAGAGAATGGTGGACAAGAAGAGGCTGTGAGTATTTGCAAAGATCCGCTTCTATGCATACCTCATTTATTCTAGCTTATCCTCATTTTAGGACTGTAACAACTTAAAAAAAATTGCTCCTGATTCACACGACCCTTTGGTCTGTGGTTTCAGGTCAAGGCTTGCGCCAGAGCACCACAGTCGGGTGGAGAAAACACCGGAGGTGGAGCCCACAGAGGAGAAGACTGTCAAGGAGGAAAGTTCTGGTAAGCTAGTGAGTCCCCTGAGACACTGGACTCTTACTTCTGTGGCGGCACAAAGGCTGGTACAAGCAACCCTGTCACTATATGGTCAGGCTTTACTGACCGTGACTTGTTTTCTTTCTTTGGTATTTTTGTGTATTTAGCTTTTCCTTGCAATCTGTGTCGGTCAAGAAAATATGGGTCTAGTGACAGAAATGCACCGTAGCTATGCAGAAATGAAAGGAAACACAACCAGTAGATACATTTGCTCAAAAATAGAGTTTAAAGGGATTTTAGCAAGGATCCCTGGAAAGCAGTCTGTACTGTGTTAAAGATGACTAGCTGATTATTACCTGTATATTATCAACTGTCTTTACATTGTATAAAAGTGTTCCCCTTCATTATTTACATTTCTACAGCCAGCTGAAGGCAGCAGGAGCGATCTTTGAGTTTCATCTGCAGCCTCTAAATTGAAAGGTTCAGTGCGACAGCGCAGTGCCATTATGCCTGATGATCGATTGTGTTTTCATTAAATCATAACCATCTATTTGTAATACTGATTTATGCAATCCAAACCATCAGGTGTAGGGAATCGCTAACATGTAGCGATGTACTTCACAGTTGTATCTTTACTGGCAACAGAAGCTTTGCATTTTTCATTTAAACATGGCATTGATGATGTGTTACAGCTTAATTATGACAATAATTGTTTTAAGTTTGATTGTCGTGAGTCAAAAAGCAAATTGCCTTTATTCATTATTGCATTATTGGATTATTATGTGAACCATAACAACCGCTCAAAGACGCTACTTCCTCAACCTTATTATCACTGAAGAGAAACCAACTGAAGGCACCAACATAAATGTAGCACATTTTAATTGACTTTTGTTATACTCATTTCCAGTTAAAAAGGATTATAATTGTATAATTTCAATTATATTTGTGCCATTAATGCCATCACTGTGTTAAAACGATGGCTCATTGTGTGTGAGGAAACATTGTAATTGGAGTTTTAAGTATCTCCACAAACACAGTCAGCATTAAAGTGACTCATCATTTGCCTTTGGTAGCAAACCCCTAGTACTGTATATTGTATATTTATTGTATACTTGCTACTGAAGCTCTCAGACAACAGAGAAGCCCCTCTTCACTCTCCTCTCCATTTGATGAGCCACTTTTGTGTAATTTCCCCCCCGGGGATCAAGTATTTCTGATTCTGATCTGATTTCATCAAGCACCACTGAGACTGGCGCAGCCAAGGTGTGAGGCGAGTTATGTCTCATGATAATGATTAATCACCGTGCTCCTACAATTTGTATCGCATCTGTTCTCGCTCAGTGACTGCTCTGAAGTCCAATGTCGTGAAATAAAAGTAAAGTGACTCCAAGGGTATCCCATCTAAAAGAAATGATCTAAAGAGAGAATGAGCAACTGAAGGAGCGATTCAGGTGAACAAAGGAAATGATGGAGTAAGTGCTGGGAGTGTTTTTGTAGATACATGAAGACAATGCATCTGTTCTTCTTTCGTGTAGAGAAGAGTGTGTCAGAAGTCCTGGACAACCCTGTCAACCTGTGGGAGGAGGGCCGAGTGGAGGACGAGCTCTCTCCTGAGGAGATTCAGATGGTGTGACACCTCAGACATCATTATTCAGTGTTCATGTTATACAGAATATGTAGATATGTGTTTCTCATGAACGTACAGCTATGCTTAGACGACGTCTAAATGCAGAGGGACTCCGTAAAGCTCACATTCATTGTTTTACTGAGGAGGTTTTTAGGGAGAATTCATTTGTAGAGGTCCAAGGTCCACTCATTTGGACTGTTTGTCATTGCAAAAATAACTCGCAGTCAGTTAAGTATATTCTCACACAAGTACACAATTAAGTTAATTTTGCCATTTTGCTGGATAGACCTCTTTGAGGGTTTGTGGTTCAGATAATACAGCACATCCCTCTATCTAGTCACACTGAATTAATGTCTGACATCTACATAAGCGTTATTGTGTGTGTTGTGAGTGTTGTGTTGTTCTGTCTAGTTTGAGCAGGAGAACCAGAGGTTGGTGAGCGAGATGAACAGCCTGGTGGATGAAGTGAGGTGAGTCCCGCTCAGCACACACATTACTTTCCCTTTTTATTAAGTCTGTTCTGAACAGCACGTCTGTTACCTGGGGATGTCAGCCATTTAATTCTGTTCACACATCAGTGTTGTGAATCAGTCATGTGATCGGGGGAAACTGGTAAAATCCAGAGACACTCTTGTGTGAATGTGTTACACAATGTCGCTTCCCCTCCCACTAAATTACATCGCCTGAGTGATTGAAATGCCAGGTGAACAACAGTTATGTGAAATACCAGATGTCGATCCAGACAGGATTAAAAAGACCCAAGGACATAGGTGTTTGCAGATGAAATTGTTACCGTGGTAGCCAGAGAAAATCACTGACATGTTTGTTCCAGATGGAGGTGAAAATTACCACACACACACACACACACACACACACACACACACACAACAGACCCTGTAATACTAATGCCACCTGGAAGGGCTTAAAGATGCTCTACACGCTATGTTTTAATGGAATATTTCATGCCTTCCTTTTGTGCACGTCAGGCAAATCGAGGGGAAGGTGGTGGAGATCTCACGACTGCAGGAGATCTTTGCTGAGAAAGTCCTGCAACAAGTGAGCTGAGTTCCTTCCATTTCATTCACTTGGTCACTTCGATGCACAGCATTTTGATGAGAAGTTGACCATGAACTCAATGTCCATCTCGCTTTTCGTGGCAGGAAACGGAGATAGACAGTATTCATCAGCTGGTTGTGGGCGCTACAGAAAACGTCAAGGAAGGCAATGAGGATATACGAGAGGTAACATTCACTAAATAGAAACAACCAGCCCATCTAATCTGCGTGCTGTTTATTGCCTTTTGGTTGATGTTAATAAATCTGATCGGTAAAATTATTTTGTTTACTTCTACCACAAGGCCATCAAAAACAACGCTGGCTTCCGGGTATGGATCCTGTTCTTCCTGGTCATGTGCTCTTTCTCGCTCCTCTTCCTGGACTGGTACGACAGCTAACACAACTAGCCAGTGTTGGCTCTATGCGACAGGAAACCGTCTGGCTCCGGCACACATTGGTTAGCTCATAAAGAACTGATGACGACGACACTGAGACTGAATGTACAGTTTACCACGCTGGACCTGGTGTGCAAAGTGTTCTTCATGGCGATTCTGTAACGATTCTGTGTTCAAGCGGAGATGGCAGAACGTTAACTATCTGCTAAAGTTTGTCCGCTGCTTTCAGGGCAGATTCAATGTTTTAAAAGCACTTCTATGGAGGCGAGCTTTGTGTGGAGCACTGTGTCCACTCTAAGTGTGTGTGTGTGTGTGTGTGTGTGTGTGTGTGTGTGTGTGTGTGTGTGTGTGTGTGTGTGTGTGTGTGTGTGTGTGTGTGTGTGTGTGTGTGTGTGTGTGTGTGTGTGTGTGTGTGTGTGTGGTTGGACAGTCGGTCTTTCTCTACCACTAAAAACAGTGATAATGTTTTGATTGGCAGCAACTATTCGTCTGACTGACTGAAAAAAAACATTTTCTGTCGATCCCCTTCATAACAAACTAGAGGATACTGTGCAGACTGGATCTCATTCACTATTTAAATAGGTTATAAACTTGTGTCCCTCGATGACATATGAATTATACTTCACTGTCAAATGCTGACAATGTTTTTCTTTCCAGGCAATTATAAGCAGCAGAACAATTTATTTGATATCCATCACAGCATAACTGTACTGACTCACCACTCACATTCTAGTAAAAGTAATTAAATTAATCAAATTCTGTATCTTCTTTCTTTACCTCAGGATATCATATCATCATAACGGTTAAAACATTTCATAGTTATGTCAAGCTGTCAGATAAGTTCAAGAGCAGCAGACAGCCAGAAAGCCGCGGCCTGTGTTGGTTCGCGTCAGATAAAGAAAGGAAGCTGTCGACAGGAGATTTGATTCACACAGCCTCCTGATATTTCTGCTAATCTGTTTTTTATTTAGGATTAACCCATATCCTAGTTAAAAGTATTGCAGCGCTCACACATTTTTCTTTGATCTTAACTCAAGGGAGCCGCAGCTGTAAACTGTATTTATTTTCTGCACTGAGGGAGTTTCAGCGTTACTGACAAGATTTACTCTTGAAATAGTTCATGAAGACACTCTTGCTCATATGAATTCCACTTGGACGTTGATGTGAAATGTGGGCACTTTATTTCAGTTTTTCATTTAACATTTTTATGTAGCAAATGCACTTCAATGGTAATCATTACATTGTTTGAAAAAGGTACATCATTTGTGACAGTTTTAAGTTGAATGACAAATACAGAAAAAAGCAACAGGACAAGCGACTACTGTCAGATTGTTCCACTACATCAACCTAAGTCTAGTATCTGTGACGGCTACCAACAGCCATCTATGGTGACATTAATCAATGCGAAGCATTGCACAATACAGTGTCTTCACTAGCAATGCAAAAAACATTCAATACAGTAGCATAAAATGTATGCTATGAAAAGTAACCATTAAGTAAGTCTTATGTAGCCAGCAAAGAAAAGCACATGGTGTTCACAAAGAGTTCAAATGAAAGGAGACAATCATTAATGCTGGTTAAAAAGATTTGATGCAGCAAATACTAAAAACTCTTTATCAGCACTATATGCAGAGAGCAGTATGGGCTGCGTCAAAACAACACCATTAAAATAGTTTTTTTTTTATCGCTGGTTAAAAGGTTTCCTCCAGGTCAAGCCTCATTTATTCACAACATCATGACAGTAAAATGTTTTGACACAGACGACCTCGGTGGCAAATATGCTGCGAACCTTGTCGCTTCATGAGAAATGTACCCCTTGCTGGACCTCGTGAGGTCCGACATGCGCTATCAGTACTTGATGTATTCGAAAAGGAAGAGGTTCAAAGCAAACTGATTGTTTTTAGAGTCGTGTTTGCGTGTGCGTTTAAACAAGCGACGCAGACACGAGATGGTTCACAGTCGTTTTACAATGTGAGTACTAAAGTGAGTTCTGTTACGTGTGTGTATGTACAAAGACAGTGAGTGTGTGTCTGCGTGTCGGTGTTTGTGTTTCAGTGGCTTTTTCTACACATTTGCCACTCTGTTTTTAAATAAATAACAACATATGCTATTCAAACAAACCATGAATCCACCCGACTGTATGGCTTGCTTTGCTGAGAACATGCTACAGTGTACACACCAGCTGACCAAACTACATCAACAAGGCAGCAGAGCACCTCAGGCAAGAGAAGTTGATTTTTCACCCACAGAAAAGCCACGGGACTCTGAGGTTTGCTTGAATGGCACAACCATATTATTCATTTTTATTCTGCAGCAGGTGAGGCCACCTCCTGATCCCAGGTTGGTTAAGCCAGTTTCTGTGCAGTCTCTGTCTCCTGCTGGGTGACCTTCTCCTCAGACATGATGGTCATCCATGGTGAAACTGACCGGGTGATGGTCTGCTTGGCTATGTTGTAGTGGTTGATGAGGGTAAAGAGGCGCCCGCGACCCCCAGGGCCCTGAGGGGGGTAGTTGCCATACATCCCAGCCGGCATGCAGCGACCTTGCTGCTCCAAACAGAGAGGGGAACAAGATTGAAAATACCAAGACGAGACGATGTGAAAAGAAAAGAAAAAAAACAGCGCAGGCTGTGACAAAATTATGATTCAGGAAAGTATAATGTAATTCTGAGACACAAACTGTGATTCACAGTTACATGAGGAACGAGGTTAGATGACAGTGACAAAACAGAGCAAAAGATCACACTTGAGATGAAAAACAGAATACAACACAAGTTCTGCTTAGTTATCCAATCTATACAGCGGCCTGTGAGAAGGGATTAGGCTTGTACAGAAGAATGAGTCAACACTCAGTAACCTTGACTCCACGGCCACAGGTTTTACAGCAAGACTGTGTAACTTATGCTGAACAGCAGACACTGCGGCTACAACTGACAATTGTGGGATAATGCTAAATGCTACTGTTAAGCATTTAGCTAAAATGCTAAGCTACTGGAACAGAAGAGTCATAAGGTCAGCAAACTCAATGATAACTCAATAATGTCCATTACACAGCCATATTTATCTAATATAAGCTAACATTAGCCACTGTACAGTCATACCAGCTGAAGTAAGGCTGCATCAGCAAAAGTGTATTTGAACTGAGCAGTGGCGTGTTTTATTGCTTATTAATTCAACTTTTCGTTTGTAGGAAGATTGTGTTATAACTTTTAACTTATCATTTAAAAAGCAATTATAACAAATAACTAATGACATTCATGTCAAAATGCCACCTTCAAATAGAAAATGACTATTACAGGTCATGCCTACAAACAGAAAACTATTGCACTTTTCTAAAGCTATCTAATGGGTGTCAGAGCTACTCAAAGGGTAGATCTGGGGGTGAATAAAGGGTAACTCTCACTTGAATTGTGAAACAGAACACTGGCCTGCAATTGCTTAGCTTCATTGCAACACACTGTAATATAAACACCATTATGACTGGTTTATCTATGGCACACTTATTGTATAATAAACCTCATTTATATAGCTCTTTTCAAAATAATGCTAAAAATGCTTTAGAAAGTAAAGAACATTGGTCAACCCGGGAAACAATAAAATGATAATGACATTATAACGTATCACTGTCAGGTAGGGTCACAAACAATGATGCTCATAAGTGTTTTTACCGTGTAAACAAAGCTGTCAGGGCAAGGCTGCTCATACTGGTAGACCTTGTAGACGACCAGGAACACCACACACACCAGGAAGGCCAGGGCACAGATCACCAGCAAGGTCACCTGAAGGAGACACACAAAGCAGCTCCATCATCATCTTAAGGACACCGTGTGTGTCCTCATGACAGGAAACAAGTGGGAAGATTGGAATGAGAGATTTTAATTTCATTTAGATTATTTCCTCTTTTCTTTATATTACAGTCTAAACAGCAGTGCAAGGCTGCAGCATTGGAATAGAAAAATATCCATGGAAGAGTTGCACATTGGTGTAGGTGGGGTGTATCTAAACACATGGATATATATATATATATATATATATATATATATAACAGTAACTAACAGCCCAACAGGGCCACAGGAAATTCTGCATACAGTAACTCAATAAGACACTGGCTTGTGTGACCATCTGTACAGCCCAGCTCTCACCTCTCAGGGGAGTTATGTAACGGCTACTGGTGTTTCTGGGCTGTGGGAGGGGGACAAGACTAAGGTGTGGGAGAAATTGCCCTCATTATCACCGAAGATGTTGAGCCCCAAGGCGTGCGCAAGCCTATATGAAAGCTATTTCGCTCGCGGAGAAATTGGATTATTTCAAGCAAACGGCAGAGAAATTGTAACAGTGAAATCCTGACGCAAATGTTGATTCTCACATGCTGCATGCTCTGCTGACAGAATGTGACAGTATTTCTTGGATTGGGAGCAAGGTGTCAGGCGTCCAAGTACTATTTGTACTCTTCCCCCAGTATGTTTGGCACAGGTTTGATAAGACTGTTAACAGCATGTATCAATATGAATAAAAGAGATATTCTTTTATCTGTCTGAATGAATCCTGCAGTTACACAGCAGAGCAGACAGGAGAACATGTACAAGGCGAAGCAACAGGAGATTATGAAAGAGACTATGAAAGGGCTGCCTGCCGCATTTCAAAGCACCGATCAGAGGAAGCGAGCTGTGTTCTCTGAGACAGTGATGTGCCTCTTCGCCTTTCAGATGTTTGAGAATGAAAGCTCTATTACTAAAGGAAGCCTGACACACCTCACAGAGGCGGTTTCGTCTGTTGGTTTTGAATGTGAAGGGAGAATATTGCATGCAAAACAAGTGTAGTTTCATGCATTTCATGTGGAGCCAGGATTGTGTTTTGACCTTTTCTTTGACAGAAGCATATGTTGTAATGAATGTAATCATTGTATATGGCGGGAACAGCTAAACACATCCGCTGGCCAGGGAGGGGTGGGCGGTGAGGAAGGTGGGAGAAATGCTGCCGTTTGGAGGCCATCGCCATGGCAGCAGCTGAATTAATGAGAGTTTCAGGGCGGGGTTAAGTGAACCATTGTGCATTATGTCTCCCTGTGTAGCCCCACAAGATGACACAGGACGTGAAGGTGGCCTGAGAAAAGAAGCCACAGAGAGAGTTGGACTGAAGGGGGGAATATCATGACAAACGTCCTGAGCTGCAGGGAGACAGCTGTCTGCTCTCCTGTGTTTGCATGTGTAGGAGTGGGAGAGATATTGGGAGATGGGGTGGTGAATATGAAACACAGGACGATGACAGCGACGTCATTCTTACTTTGAGTCGCTCAGATACGCCTTCGATGATGCTTATTGAGAACTCTGCGATTTTCGGAGACCGTAGCTTCCCCTTCTTGCTCTCACCATCGTAGTCTGCCTTTGTCTTCACCACCACCTGGTAGAAACACACACATGTACACGAGAGAAGATCCAGTTAGCTTGCAGTTACAGCTTCAGGAGGAAATGAGAGGTCACAGAAGCAGGATGGGTAAAATGATCTGTATTGTTCTGCATACAGAAACAAGGATGAACAGGGGTTACTCAAAGAAAATGCAGCTTTCCTTTTTTTTCACCAGCTTAATTGGACTAATTAGAATGATAGAAATGTAGAATTAAAGGCATAGGGTCCCTCACTGTGACTCCCCCAATGAATGGAAAAATATCAGACAAAAGAAAAATCTTACCTTATCTGGTGGAGGAAACTGCAGCTGGCTGGCATCTAATGGTGTTATGAGAGGGATGGTGTCAAATCCGTCTTCAGAAGCCACCTTCCCGTTATTCTTCTCGCTGAAATTATTCCCCAGTTTAACCATTTTCCCTGCACGAAAAAACACCAACCTGGGGGGGGGGTAAACAAGGCATTAACGATTATCCTCTGCTCCTGTGTGATCGCGTAAATATCATTCAAGGAATCACAAGTGTTGAATTTTCTTTTTTTTTTTTGCACATGCAAACAGCAGCACAAATCAAACACAATGATGTGGGGCGCTTTGTGGGCCACGAGAAAGCCTGTTAACCACAAAAGCGCAGGAGAGGACATAATGGGACTGATGCATCACCGTGAGAGAGAGGGAGAGGGGGGAAAAGATGATTTACCGCATCCAAACACTTACCAGATCAGCCGAGTCGCGTTTTCAAACCGCGTATTTCTCCTGATGTGGTGACTTTACAGCTGGACGGGGTTTTTTAGGTGTGACGCAGCCGATTTGCGGGGAGCTGGTGCACAATATGGCCAGCCGGGTTTGTGCGCCGCGTTACCTCCGAGCTGGATGCTGCTGCTGGCGTCTGGCTGCACTGCAAGTGATGTAACATCCTCATCACATCCATCCATACACATCCGATCAGTGGCAGTGGACCCAGGAGCTGGAGCCCATTACCTGCTGAGACTCAAGAGTCACGATCTGATTGTACGAAATGTTTCTTATGGTGTCCATTGATGAAGGGAATTTAGGTTTAGGCATGTGTAGCAGAGTGCTGGCTATAGGACTATATATATATATAACTATATAACTAGCCATGCACCAGCACAATAACAAGTTACATATAGTCACACATTAACAGTTTCCACTTAAAGGACAAAGAAAACCATGTGACACAGACTGCAGTACATGTGTATATATTAAGCAACAATTTCAATGTAACATGAACAATGTTCTTCAAATACAATTACAGTGAAATAGAAAAATACATCATTGTTGCAAGGAAAAAAAATCCCTTCCTTCTCAAATGGTCGGCCATTGCGCTGTGAACTTGTGACTCTATGATATTAGGGGAATTGCATAATCGGTTATATTATATCATGAAATGAGAGGCTTTGACTTTTCCACCACTCATTAAATATAGGTCATTTTGCATATTATCAAATAAATTACCTTTAACCACAGAGTACACAGCCGTCTCCCTGAGGGCCCTTTTGTTATGATGACTACCCCCCTTCATATTAAAAGTGGCCATGATTTTGTTGGTGAAAAGTCTGTAAATTAGAAACTGTAGTGTCACAGTTTCAAACTTTCAGTAATGCTCGCCTGCTCCATAATGAGTCCATGCCGTATCAATTTGATGTCCGCCCACTTTGGCCAGCAGTTGAGGCCCTCTGTCTCCACCACTCTCCCGATCCTTTTGACCTCCTTGATGAGGTCCACCAACGTCCAGAGGATCACCTGCTGGAATTCTCAACACCTAACACCTTTTGGTGTGTTCATGATAGCCTGCTACATTGCTGTACACATTACAGACAAATCAGTCTGAAAGCTGATTCACTTGCTGTGGACATTGGGCAGACAGTTTTTGACCCTGCGTTGCCTGGAAAAATGGGAATATAATGTATGATACTGTGTGGAACCTGTCAGTCAAGTAATTGGTGGGGGTCTATATCAAGTTGAATGACAATATATTAGCATTGGCAACAGTAAATGTGGAAAACGGTAAAGATTTGGTATGTTTAGGACAAACTGTAAGGTTTGTGAAACAGGGCTGGCTCTGGTGCTTTATCAGTGGTGAAGGCTCCCCGCTTGGGTTCTGTATTTGTGTACTTCTGTGTCTGTGGTCTGTGTGGTGTTGATCAGTGAGGCTGGTCTCTCGGTGAGTTGTTTTGGTGACATGTACAGAACCTGACAAAATTAAAAATTTTGATACATTAGCATGGACAGTGTGGGATGTAAACAACAAATGTCATCAACCTCAGAGCTACATTATGGTTTTAGGAGACAAACTGTGACATGAGACAAGAGACTGTAAAAAAAAGGATGTTTGTGTGTCTTCTCGTACCTTTAACCTTTAAGAAAATGTGTGCTTATTCTTAGATGTTTAAGGCACGTTTTGACATTGGCAGGACTGAAGGACTAGTGATGTCTTGATGTTGGTGCAGTTGTGTAGTAATACCTTTCCATGTCTGACTGGGGTGATGATGATGATGATGGTCCAGTTTTATCAATGAACAAATCATCATGGACCCGATATGAGGGAGAAAAAAAAGTTCCCAATTGTGTGTTTATTAGTGGCAACTCAAATGAATAGAATGCACCAGTACTTAAACCTAATCTAGATTATACATTTATTTAAGTCATTTCTCATCCTCCATAGCGGTGTGTGCAGCCATGATGTCTGATCTTACTTCAACATTTAGGTTGTTGGCTTTACTTCATCTTGAATACTAAATGGTCCCACGACTTCCTGTAATTTCCTTGCATTCAGCATTCCTCACAGTTCATATGTGAACAGAGTTGTTGTGGCCGAGTGGTTAAGGCGATGGACTAGAAATCCATTGGGGTCTCCCCGCGCAGGTTCGAATCCTGCCAACAACGAGCTCATGTTTACACACCTAATCAATTATGGTGTCTGTTTATGTTCTGTCATACAGTGCTGATGAGATAACATCAGCTGGTGTTACAAGAAAGTCTGTGACCACTATGAAGAGACACCACAGGCAGTTACTGTTCCCTGGATATTGTCTACAAGTGACTTGCTCCGAGTCTGTTTTGTCACGTTTTATGTTTTATGTCACTGAAACATTTAAGTTCAATAAAACAACATCAAACGCTTCAGTGATCACAAGTGTGTTTTTCTTTGTGATGTCACTATTTTAGAAGCAAACAAAGGCAAAGATGGTAATACATGAACCACAGCAGAAAACCTACTTTGCCTGGGAATTAAAGAATTAAATCATTTCTAAAAGGTGAGAGAAAGCCCAAGTACCTGACAATATTTGTATACTGCATTTTTGTGGGATCACATTTTTTAATGGTCAGTGTCCATTGTGACATTTCTTTTGCTGACCATTGACAGATTTTGGTGGTAATCAGTCGAATCAGTCCGGTTTATTACAATAAATATGACCTGAAAACTGTTGCACATAGATAACACTGTCAGCATTTGATCGCTTTTTTTCTTTTTCTTTTTTTAGTTAAACTTTAGTTAACTTAGTTCAATTTTCAAAGAAATTAAGTGACACTGGTGGCGGCCTGAAAGGAAGGGAATCGATCACATAACTGATGGATATTTGGAAAATGCCCAACAGGACTGGAAAGTATTGAGCTTGCACTTACCACCAATATGGTTCTTAAAACTGCCTACAACCTGACCATGTTTGCAATTTATAGTGCTTCATATTCTCTAGGTTGTTTGGAAAAAAAATGTTTTACTGGTTGCAGAAAATGAATCTGCAATATGGTCTAGAACAAATTGTCACCTTCAGGTGGTCGAAACGTTGTCAGTCATCATGTCCACATAAAATAAGTGTTGTCCCCACTTTCAGATCTACCGCTTGCAAAGATTTCATGGATGTGTGACTCTTGGAGATTGTGTCCTGCCTTTCACCCTGCATGCACAAGTGTTTGTTACAAATGGTCTTTGGAGGATTTGCAGTGAGTGACCTGTTCCTGCAGTGGTGTGTAAACTCCACCACATGGGGCTCATGCTACCAAGAGTGTTTGACTCTGCAGGTTTTTCTTATTTTTTAAGAAAGAAATATAAAAGCAGGAAGGTCTTTAAGTTTTAAAATGTATCAGAAGTCATTCACTGCTTATGTTTTGGGGTGTATAATGCCATGGTAAATCCAGACCAATGATTCTTTAGAGAACTTGTTCTAGATTAAATAACCTAACATAACACAATTCTGCAGGTGTACATATAAAATGTTTAAAAATGAACACATGGCCACATCTGATTTTGTGTCATAATATTATCAGTAGTCAAAACTATTACATTGATGTAACCTGTAACACAATACTGTTTAAACCAACTTCATCACTCAGATGTGTTATTTAAATTAATTTGGCACTAAAAAGTTGATACCCTTAAAAATACTATTCTACCAATCAATGCAAACACACACTGTAACCTCTCTTGTGATTTGGTTGATTAAAGACAAAAACGCAGGTGGAGTATAAATATAAAGGGTGTTCATCATGTGACACTCTAGGGTTGAAATTTTGTGTTGTAAGTATTTCAATGAGTGCCTGATAAAGGGTTAAAGAACTCTTTGAGGATGACGTAACATGTGATGTAAAACAGGTAAAAGCTGACAAATGCAGCGTGACATTGCAAACTTGCAGACTTTGTGGAGACATGGAGTCCAGCTGGATCTCAATATATATAATATAAAAACTCTGATAATATCATAGAATAAATGCACATTTGTCTTTTTAAATGAGAAGGTTCACAGTGTGCACTGTCTCCTTGGCTCGTCTCTTGTCTCGTCTTGGTCTGGACTTGTTTCCTCTCCTCTCTCTAAAAGACAAATGACACACAAGAAGAGACAATAGTTAATCCACAACTTCAGCCACCAGAAGAATTATTTCACTGTATAAGAATTTAGATAATAACTAGATAGAATAAATATATATTTATCTTTTTTGTAAGATGGTTGACAGTGCATGCTGTCTCCTCTCCTTTTGTCTCGTCAGTTCTTCTCTTGCCTAAAAGTTAATAACTTCCACAGTGAGTCACACAGAAGAACTATTGATCAACGTAGGAATTCTGATTACAACATAAAATAAATGTGTATTTACCTTTTTAAATACCTTTCGTCTTTTCTTCTCCTCTGTCTGTTTCCTTCACAAACAGCTGGGTGTTTATCTGTCCACAGCTGGCTGCTTCCGTTTGCTGGGAGAGAAGTGCAGGTGGAGTTAGCATCATCTGTCTGTCCTCTCCCTCTTCTTCTTTCAGCCTTGTCCTGCCTGTCATTGGTGGATCTGACTGTCCCTGCAGCTGTACTGTGATTCTCTTTCCTCACTCACACTGAAGCTCAATAAAGTTGGATGTGTTTCCAGCTCAAGCAAACACACTCAATGTTAGCTATTGCTGAAGAGTGAAGAAATTCATCTAAAGTACTTCTGCAGTTCCAGGCTGCTGGCCAGGCTCCCAAAATGTTTTGGGAAAGAGGCAATTTGAATGTTCCCCAAGTCCCCCGTGGCTCCCTGTAGTTTCACCATGTCAGACACACAGGCAGCTCCAAGAAATAAAGAAAGGTGCAAGACGCAACGAAAACACTGACCTGTGTGCTACATTTATGATGAACAAACTATAAACCGTGTGATGCTGCTTGCTTTATCTTTATCTTTTTTATATCATTATATCATTATTTTTCACATGACATAGGCCAGCCAGTCAGTCATCAGTGCACGTCGCAGTGCAGGTATACTGTATCTGCTCTTAATGCTCCAGCAGACCCGTAGTTTCAGCCTCTGCAGGACAGTTCTCCCCTGAGATTAAAACACTTCTCTTGGCCTCATATGTAATCTCAGCAGGCCACTGCTGATGCTGGTCCTTATTTACAGCTTGCAGACTTGCAGAAACACACAGTGTGAAAGCATGTATGAAAATGACATAGAAAAGAAATAATAATCTTACATGATAAAGCAAAACTTTTTCTTGTTTTGTTTTCAGCTGCACACTGTGTGATGCACAGAGGTTTTGGTAGCAGCAGCATGCAGATGTAAAGCAGGGCCTTCTGCTGCAGTTGCCTTCCCAGGAAAACCCACTAGAGGGAGACACCAGCTCACTTATTTGCAACTCATGACTGTGTTTCACATAGCGTGGTGATTCTTGTTTAAGTGTGTGATCACTGCCATCACTATAATTGACAAAACTGTGAAAGAATGATGCCAAACTGCAACAATGCAGCAACAACAGATGTTTGCTTTTCATTTATACTTTATTTTTCCTGCATATTCAAATATCAATTATAATATCAATTTCAGGGGGATTTTGATTAGTTACTAAAATCACAGATCACCAAATGAGTTTGTCATTTTTCAGAATAGCCAAGATGAGTGGAGAGATCACCGAAGAGGGCAGCGGTGGAAGAAGTAAAAATACTCATTATGCAGAATGGCCCCTTCCAGAATAATATATATTATTTTACTTGATTATAATTCTTCTTCTTTTTTGTTATTAATATGTATTTGCAAAGTAACTAGAAACTATTATTGAATAAATGTAGTGGCGTAAAAAAGTACGATATTTGCCTCTGAGTTGTAGCAGAGTAGAAGAGTGGAAACACTCGAGTAAAGTACCTCAAAACTGTACTTAAGTACGGTACTTGAGTAAATGTATATAGATAGTTTCCACCACGGGAGGAGGGACATTCTGCAAGAGCAGTTCATGTAGAGCTCAGTTACTAACGTTTGCAGTGCTGGATGCTATTAAAGTAAAACAATCATGCAAAGTATCAAGTAACAGTGGGACTAAACTCGGCAGTATGTGTGGAACTGATGAAAAGGTCTTTGCTTGTAACTTACAGTGTGAAGTGTGACTGAACCCTCTACAGCGCTGAAACTGCTGTGTCTTTAAAACCCTCTCTGTTCCTGGCTCTTTGCCCAGAAAGTTCATTTCCCATTTCCCATCCAGCCACATGGACTGAGCTCCGCCACGCAGGGAGAACAAGTATTTTCACTCAGAGAGCGGCACCTCCGACAGCAGTCTGAGCACGGACTCCCTGTAGGAGCCCCTGGCACTGACCAAGGACTTTTACATCCACTGTGTTGTGAAGGACGCGGACCTGCCAGCTGATCCGTCAGTCCTCAGAGAAGCCGAGGTAAGATTTACACTCTGAAACTCAAAGAGTGACAGCCAGTCTGCCTGTCAGGTGCCCCGTTACGCACATCATTATGTGCTTTGAGTACACTGTAGGTTTGCTGTAGGTGACGGTGTGTTTTCTGGTATTGATCTGCTGACTTTTGGACAGTGTGTCAGATGACTCATTGAATGTGCTGTGTCTGGTTTTAAAAAGTCCTGCTGCCATGTGGGAGCTATTGTCTTTTGCATGAACACAAAGCCTCTTTTCATGGATCTATAATTCCCCTCACTAGTCGACCCAGCAGTTTGTGGTGTGTGTGTGTGTGTGTGTGTGTGTGTGTGAAGCACGGAGCTGTTAACTGCTTCTGTTCATTAACGCTCCTCTTGTGAAGTAAAAGGCAGGTTACTGGAGATGTTTGCCCTTGAGGAGGAATGAGTCACAAAGATTTGAATGGAAAAGAAATTTGGCAAATTGTGGTTCAGACTGAAAAAGCTTGGTTTGCTCAAGTCCTCACAGCAGGCAGCAGTGACCAGGCTATACAAACAGGATGCTTGTCTGCACACACACACACACACTTACACACTCTGGTTGAATGAGCAGGCTGGGGGCACCGGCACCACCGCAATCAGTGCTGTTGATGCAATAAGCAAAGTGAGATGTTTTGCTATAAACTGGCCGGTTTGTTGTTGTGGAGGCTGCATCCCGTGAGCGATTAGTGCCGCTGAGGTTTCTGGAGGATTTTCTGGGGAGATGAGGTCACAGGGAGACACACCCAGAGGCCCTGTGCTCCGAGCAGGACAGGACCAGGGGTGGAAGACGTTCAACAGCAGCTCTGACTGAGTCACTTGCCGGGAGGAAGCCATAGTTTTTGTTGGAATTTCCATTCAGTTTGGTGCACAAGAATTTTGGTCTGGATGTGGTATTTATACTGAGACACAAGGCATGACATACAGAAGCCTTATGACAGCTTTAATAGGGTTACATAATGCGCTTTATTTTTATACAAATGATAGTTTTGCAAGAGGTTTCTTTTTCCAAATTGTGTCATCTAAGATCCCAACATGAAAAGGAGCATTTTGAAAGAGGGTGCTTCATTAAGTAAAAGAACATATTCACGCTGGAATGTGTTTGGAATGAGGAACATTTCCTCTCTGCCAAAAAAGATCACGTTGGATGGCCTGTGAACTCTTGGAAGCATTTAAATCCCCACTTCCTGACCTCCCCTCTCCTCACATGAGAGTTCACATCCAACAAGTGCATTCTTTGTGCTCTAGTCTCTTTTGACTGCCCTCCAAGGATCACAAACAAGTTTTAAATATAGCGCAATCTGTTGCAATGTTTTCAGCCTGCGTGCTCTGTTCTGATTTATGGAGGCTCAGTCACCGGTGTGGACGGACGTGGCTGGGAGGGCTGACCGAGCAGGAAGTGAAGTGCTGGGGAAGTTGAGTCAACACAGGGCTGTTTCTCAGACTTGTGTCGCTTCTGGTCTCATGCCTGTCAATGGACAAACAGGTACCGAGACCGAGATTGCGATAACACAGATTTACAGACGTAGGCAGACAGACAGACATGGCCTGGCAAAAAAAATGAAACGAAAGTGTGTGGAGTCTGGGGTGGGAAGGGTGATTTTTCTGCTTCTGTCTGGATCAAAGAGAGGGGAAACAAGCATAACTGAAACAGACTTCATGCACACTATTAATCCTATTTATAAAGAGTTACCACAGTGGAATGTGCGAGGCATTGCATCAAGAATGGCATTTAAAAGAGGACAAAGTCTTCAAAGTTTTGTTCAAAACACGCTTGGTCCTTACAATCAAAAACATGCCTGTGTCATCCTTCATTTGGAACATCATTTATCAGTTTCTTTTTCCGACTATACGATGTATTTCCCTAATCATCTCCTGATCTGTGCACCACATTCAGCCCTTCTCCTTGGCTGTAGTTAAACATTACATTCTGTAGTGGAGTGGATTACAAAGAGAGGACTCCCATTTGTCTGTGGAGCTATTGTCATTTTTGCGGCTGGGATCACTCACATGACATCCCATTGACTGTTTATGTGTACACTGTGTATTACACAAGGACTTCATTCTGCCACACAGCTGTTTGACTCGCCCTGATAAACACATTGTGACTGGCGTTTCAAAGCACAACAAGCTGTGGTCAGCTCTGAGCGACGCAATACGCCAGACAAGCTCTGAACACACGCAACTGCAAGTCAACTCTTTTAGGGAGTGAAACCGTAGTGACGTTTTCCTCACTGAGCTGCATTTCTGAGGTATAATCTCCAAAATTACAGACTCCAGTGAGCGATGCTGGCAGCACAGCCCAGCCCGGCCCTTGACCATGATGGAATGGATGTAGGCAAACTATGAATGATGATGATGATGAAGGAGTTGCCCTCTTACTATTACTGTGTGGTCACTCTGACACACAGCAGGGAAAGTACAGCACCAGTGCACAGACTCTGGCAGTGTTCACAGTCTACCAGTAGATGTCAGGCTTCACTCCATGAGAGACCAGGATAACCTGCATGTCTGGACAACTTTTTCTCCCCTCCTTCCACACGGTGGCAGAGTGGTGTGACAGATTATCCTGTTACTCATGTAGCTCCAAACCTTTTTTGGCTTGTGCCCCCTTATAAACAGAATAGATCTACTTCTGATCCCTCGAGCAGCCCAATCAAAGAGTTAGTCTTCCTTCACAGATTGTTTCATCTGAAGAATTTTAGAGACTGCGGGCCATAGTCACAAAACAAGGCTATGGCTAAAAGTAGCTCCTAACTGGCGGGACTTTAGGACTCCTACGTTTTTGGTCTAAAGAGTAATTCACAAAGCATTTCAGCGCAAAAAGTAGGTCCTAACTCTGAGAGAAGTTTGGGGTAGTCCAGTATGGCAAGCCCGTTTTTACATTCAATCAAACTACACTCCTATCTTTAATTATAGAATATCCATAATAGCATTTCTCCGAGTGAGAATGGAAATTTAAGATTCAAAGCTACATTTTGGATATCTTATAGTAGAATTATGACTAGTGACAACTGGATTGTGGATATCTGAAATGGGAGTTTTTCCTCGGAATAATTATTTTGCAGATATCCAGAATGTTCATTCTAGATATCAAAAATGCAATTGTGGACATCTGAAAGTAAAGGAATAGCAAAAGTGACGTCATTTGTCCTCGGAAGAAGGAGGCTGTGGATATCTGAAATGTTCTTTATGACTAGAAAGAATTGAATTACAGATATCTGCAATATATATATATATATATATATATATATATATGTATAGTCTAGCTATAAATTAATCAAAACGGCTTGCCATAAGTAAGGACTCCAAAGACTTGCTCACAGATCACTCAGCTGCTACAGGTAATGTGCCTCATGTCAGCATGTCAGTGTTTTGGAAAAGTACAACAATAATAAACAAATCTTTTGATAATTAAGATAATTAATGTAATTAATTTACAACCCCACCCCTTCTGTTAGCTTAGGACTTCTCTCACTCCCTCAGTAAAAGTTGTGAATAGCTCTTAAGAGGAAACTCCTAACTCTTTTTTCTTCCTGTCTTGTTTATTTATCTCATGGCCCCCTTAGATTTATCTAGGGAACGGCTGACATAACAACAGTGGATGTAACAGTGAACACATCCATCTAAGGGGTGGACAATATACCAGGAGAACTTTAAACTTACAACTCCCCACACTGTGGCCTCAAAAATGACCATACAGTTCAATCAACATCAGCTGGCTATATAGATAAAAAACACTCACACACTGTCTTCTCTTAAATATCTTACAAGTGTATATTACTAGTTTGACAACATACTGAATGTAACACACCATGACTTAATGTGATGGATCTTTAAGTATAAGTTAAACTTTGCAAGAAAATACTTTCATCATTAACTTCTGACTCATCTCAACTATCAAGATTAGGAGTGAGGGACGTAGACTCTAAATACCTAAAGCACTCAGGTATTCACAGTAGAAACATACCTCTGTTATCTGCAGGTACTTCTTCTGTGTCTAGTCTTATTTAAAAGTGCAGCACACAACAGTGTTTTCTTTTACGTGTCCGTGCGACTGGGTGTATGCATGTGATGCAATGTGTGGTATGAGAAATGGGACAACCTTTCCTCGCTCCTTGACCTTTGACCTGTGTGTAGCTCAAAGCTAGAAGGGGTGGAAAACAAGGTGTGACTTTCACAGTCAGACATTGCAATGTCAAATTTTAGTGATTGTGTAAAAAAAAAATCCAGTTGGTTTTAACTTTCAAAGCTCTCATCACACCTGTGCCTTCTCTACTTCTGGTTGGTTGAACCAATTAGCGTAGATGGCACTGTCCTCCTTGCTTTGCACCAAACCTTTCCTTAAATGTATCTTAAAATACAGACATGGTGAAATAACAAAAGCAGCTCTTTTGTTTATTTTTGTGTGTGAAAGATGCCAAGTTATATAGATTTGTTTGATTGCTTTCCAGGCTGAGGCTAGTCTTGAACAATCACAAGGATTATGAACACTATTTCTGATCTCTCACATAACCCAGATTCTGTTTCAGCTTCAAACGAAGATTTAAAGAGAACGTGTTTCCGCCTGTCGGAGAGTTCAATCTGAGGAAAAACAGTTGCCTCAGGAATAGTCACATTTTCTCTCTCTAAGATTAATATGCACTGGCACTGCTTATGTTGCACAGATTTCACAACCAGTGTACACTCCAGTGTTCAACTGAACAGTTGGAAAAATGCACTTCAACATGGCCAGCAAACCAGAAGAGATTCAATTACTGGTAAATTATTATCACGCAACAAGTCATGGACATAACTCAAATCAGCTGATTCTGCCCTAAAGGACTTAAAACCACTTCACATTTTACATAATAACTTCTGAAAAATTTAATTATGAATAGGCTGCACTTGAAAAGACAGAGGCCCAGTGTTCCTCTGAACGCTCTCGCAGTGTCTGGAACTGGTCAAGCCAGATCTCTCAAAAGCCCAGAGCCACATCCTCACACAGGAATGAATTCCCACTTTATCTCATGACTCACAACATCTTTTTATGGCTGAGACTTTCAACCCAATACAACCCGCACAGAGGACTCAAGCTGATCGCTCCCAATGTTATTACACCACAATATCAGCTGCTGAATGTTTACCTCCAGTATGTGCAGTTAAGTTGGGGGAGGAGACTCGAGGAGGGAGGGACAAGAGGACCCACCTGTCAAGAGAGAAGAAGAAACCTGACAGCAGAGCAGCACTGCTACTGAACAGTCTCAGAGTGCAGGAGAGAATGCCTACTAGTTAAGTGGCAGTCTATCCATCGACTGGAGAGAGGGAAGATCACAATGGGTGGCAATATAAGTCAGAAGAAGAGCAGCAGGCGAGACGGCTCAAGGAGTCACATCAACATCACGTGAGTCAGATCACTCACCTGTTTGATGCTGATTTTACGCTGCATTTTAGAAAACCTATTCTCACTCAGTCCTAATTTACTGATTCAAACTTGTGTTGCTTACAGCTGTAGCAGCGATGAATGAAGCGCTTTAACTCTCCCACATTAATAGTTCATATTTGTGAAGCGGTATGCAGTTATAAGAATGCAGTAGCAGTGAGAATATGAAACATATACTACTACATTTCACAATACTGAGCGTATAACTGCATTCTTTTTCCATTTGGCGTGAGAGTGGCCTCTGTTCAAGCGTCCACTTGCACACACATGCAAATATTCACACACCCTCAAAATGAACCCACAGATAAGACTGCACACACTCAGACTGTTAAATGTGTTTGCTCACTGGCCTTACACAAGTATGTGGATATGCTTAGAGCAAACACACAGATGACAATAAAATAGGATCTGATCTCACATTACAGGCAATGAATCAAATAGAACCAGAAGGTTGAGCATGTTCAAAATTTAATGTGCAACTTTTTTAAAAACAAAAAGGAGTTAGGACTGGTACACCAAGCAGTCGTGACTGGTTTAACGTGATCGTTTACGGGGCTGTCTGAACACATCCACAGTTGTCTCATCACAGCATGATCTCATTGTGAGAAATATAGCTTCACTGTGTCAATATTTGCTTGAGGCGATTCATGTCCTCTTTGTGCTGGGAGACACAGTGGCAGCTCTGCCCTCTGTAGGCTGGACTACAGACACATTGGACCGTGAAACACACACTGCTGTACTTCAAGAGCTGTCTGGACTGTAAACATTCAACACAGTTCACTTATGGAAAAAAACACGTTCTACAACCACAGCTAGTGATTTCACTGTTAATGCACAGCACTGGACAGCCAGTTGATAGACAGCGTTGGTCTCTGTAATGTTTCCTCGTGCCGAAGGCTGAGACTGAGTAAAACAACACTGTTTTCTTACTGTAATTTACAGACAGAAGATCACACTTCCTCAGAAAGTAGAAAGACTCCCTTTGCTCATACGCATCAAACCTCCCAGCTTTTAAATCCACAATAAGTATATAACACCCTCACTTATTCCTAACTTTGGCTGTCTGCATCAAAACCCGCTTCTGTGTTTGTGGTCTCAGTCTCTTCTGCTTTGACCCAGGCTTTGCTCTTCTGTGTTTTAGGTGACAGCATGTCAGGCTGGCACGAATCAGCAAATCTCTCGCGCGCTTTCTCCCAGTTCTTCTGGGACTTTGATTTGGTCACAGAGACATTGTCCAGAGACATGGCGGCACCAGCCCCCAAACCTGACTGGGACTTTCTGATTTTCAGTTCAATCTGTGGAGAAAGGAACGAGAAAGAAATCAAATCAAATCATTTTGTGGCTTCATAATACATTTTAGTCAAAACAGAATCTGCCAACAGGAATGTCTTACCGGGTCTTTCATTCCAGTTCCCTCTTTACCCAGTCCCTCTCCTTTCTTCCAGCCCATCTTTTCCAGCATTTTCCGTCCTTTATTGACGTCACTGATCTCCCTTTAAGAAGACATAATACATGATTACCACTTCATCCCTTGTTTCCCTTCTCTAGAAATCACAGTCAATGACAATACACTTACTTATGAACAGAAGCGGGTGCATCATCTCGTTGGAAAACACCCTCGCTGCCCACAGTCTGTCGTCGAGACTCTGCTCGGTCCGTGTATTTGGGGTTCCTCAGGGCTTTGGCCTCCTCATACTCACTGCTCTGTTTACAGAAAAGCACGGAGGTGATTGGCTGCACAAAGAGAAGAAGAGGGTTTAACACATAAACTGGCTGCTGCTAGTCCTGATAACACTCACCTGCAGGCCATATTTGGCCTTCATCTGCTTCAGCTCCTTTTGTCTCAATGCTTCTTTATCCTCTTTGGTGGGAGCAGGGCCTTTGGGAAAATACACAGTTAAGCAAAACTCTTCCATTCGAAAATGATTTTCTTCTTTCGTCTCCCAACGTGATGAGATCAGCAACCACAGCTAGTGAGTGCAATTTCACATAGAGCCTTTGTTTGAAGAATGGTTTAAAACATCAAAAAGCATATCAGGTTTTAAGACATTTAGGCTAGGGATGTGCGCAATTAGTTGATTTAAACGTTCGACCCTTGCTTAGTCGGCACCAGAAATACTAGGGGGTTAAATGAATTATTCATATTTTATTCATGTACAACACCAGTTAACTGTTGCATCTAAGATGTCATGCAGCCACTAGCCGAGGCAGCAACCCCCTCTCCCCGCACTAATGTCCGGATATAAACCTGTGAGGTGGAAAGTGAGACAAAGATGATGTCTCGTAAAACCAGCGCGGTTTGGCAGTATTTTGATCTAGAAAATGTACATAGGTTGTGTCAGAATACACTGGCATATAAGCACTCAACTTGAGGACATTCAGCACAGGCATGTGGACGTTAACCTACAAGGAGAACAAGCTGCTGGTGCTAGCACTGCTAACAGTAGCCACATTCTACAACCTGTTAAGTAGTCTATTATTAGACTAGTCTAAATTTAGATTTCCAGTTAACCAACAAAGAAATTAGTCTTTGGGAACATCCCTGGTTTAGGCTCAATATATCACTGTTGTTTCATGAATCTGTGGTTGTGTTTTCTCTTGAGGTGGCTCACCCATCTTCTCCTCTCTCCTGTGCTTGCTGAGGTGAGCCATCACCTGACCAGGCTCACAGCCATCACAGGTATCAGTCCCCGAGTGGATATGGAAGGACAGCACAGTCTCTCCCATCTTCACCTCATCACCGTGCATCAGAGCGTGGGGCTCACACTTGGTTTTGGGCTGCAGAAGAAAGATTTGTTGATTACGACATTGCTGAGTTTAAGTTTTATTTTGAGGCAACAAACAAAATGTTGACCTGTAAGATCCTGTTTCCATTGATGACTGTTCCATTCTGGCTTCCCTGGTCCACCAGCATGTAGCTCTGCTGCTGCTGGTCAAAGTACACCTCTGCGTGGAACTTAAACCAAACACAGGTCACAGTTAGAAACATGACACAACCCTGCAATACACAAGAGAATTATGTCGATACCAGGAGAAAAATAAAAGTGGAGGGGTACCTTGCTGACTCCCATTTCTGGTATTCGGATTGCATGGTCCATATCTTTCTCTCTGCAACAGAAAGACAGCAGGTCGTCTTCAAAGAGTTGTCTGAGACATTTTTATGACTTGCTGAGAGATCAATTCCTCATATTTTTACTAAGTGAGACACTACTTGTTGTCTCACAAAGAGGGTTTATTTCTCAGTTTTTGCTTGAAGCCATGTCATTCCATCTTTGGTACTGCAGCCAGTTTCCCACTGTGGCAAACCATTCTTAAACAACACACAATTACTTTTGCTTGTTGTGAAAGTATCAAACCTTTTACTGAAATGTAAGTTATGCTGCCACATGACACAAGAGAAAATAGCACAAACCTGCCAATGGTGGCTGGAGAGTCGGCTGTGATGATGAACAGAGTGCCCACCTGCAGCACTGGAGATCTGACCACTGTCACTCTCACACAGGGCGGCCAAATGTCTTTGACTGCAAGAAAAGCAAACCCATTGCATTGTCACAGGAACATGGGGGCCTCAAACAGCTGCAGTGTTAGGAACAAATGACAAGTGAACTAGATTCAAGTTACAGCCAGATTTACACAGGAGCTACCTGTGAAGATGTGTGCCCTGAAAAAGCTCTGAATGCTGAAAGCTCTCGTTTTTTCCTCTCACCTTCTTGAGTCTGAGTCTCCATCTCTGACTCTGGGCTTTCATTGGAGGGGGAGCTAGAAGATGATAACGAGGGAGTGGACTCCCACTCCTCTTTCTCCGACTCTGTGATCTCACCCTCTTCTGGTTCGCTGTCCCCCTCCGAGTCATCACTTTGAGTTGAGCTCTTTTTTTTCTTCTGCTTTTTTGACTTGGATTTCTTCCTTTTCTTCCTTGATCTACCCTTATCATCATAGTGCGAACCGTTTTTCTGCTTCTTCCTCTTCGATGAGGATTTGTTGCTCTCCTCCCGGTGTTTAGAAGAGTCTTTTCTACGTGGAGCCACATCTGGACTGCCAGACCTTCGTTTCAGTTTTCGTGATTCTGTGGTCCTCTTAGTTGTTTGCTGTTCTACCCACTCAGTTTCTTCTTCTTCCAACTTTACTTCATCAAATATGAGTTCCTGCCATCAGACAGTCGACAGTAAGATTACCATCTCCATTGATGCTCACTGACAGCGGGCAAGCAGGCTTTGTAGATCCCATGTTCCACCTGTCTGGCAGTGTTTTTGTACATGGTTTCAGTCTTCAAAGACAATTCACTATAGACCTCCACCAAATTACAGGATTAACAGGGAAATGTTCCTGATCTAAATATTACTTTGCACAGATTAAGCACAGGCAACCAAATCCTTGAGTCATTTGTGGTCCATAACACTGTACAGAGCAACTAATGACCATTCCACCTGGGCATTACTTTCCTAGTTTGGCCATCACATTATTGGCTGTGTTAAAATTGCATCATTTACTTTAGAGCTTCATATAGACCCCAAAACACTGTGTGAATCATCCCATTCAAATGTTTTTAAGGGGTTGCTTGTGTGAATAACAGAACCTGCAACCTTTGTTGGAATTGTTCGAATAATTTATGACTATTTATTCCTCCTATCGTGATGGCAAAACTAGGCCCAGGTTAAACGTATCTTGAACTATTCTTTTTAATTGCTTTGTATGTTATTGAAGGTGTACCTCTGTGAGAAGCAGTATTCCAGTAAGAAGAAATCTTCATTTTAGCCAATGACTTAGTCACCTCTTGCACCTAGGTCAGAGGATAACCTTTTAGTCAACTAGCCTCAAATCGATACAAAAAGGGGAAAAAAGCAAGCATTTGAAGACTGAGACCAATAAAGTCATGAGGATTTGAAACATCACGGTTTTTATGGGGAACTACAAAGTCAAAAGCCATCTGTCAGCCATCAAGTATAAAATGTATGCTTTGTCATGAATCAATAAAAGATCCAGGTGTTACATACCTTATCGTCCGGGTGTGAGGTTTTCTTGGACCCTTTCTTGAGCTTTCTGACCTTCTTTTCACCGCTGCTCTTGTCTTTGCAAGGCTCTACAGTAGTTTGTGCAGCAGGAACCTCGATCCTGGAATGAAACTGGTATCGTCCACTCTCTGCATCATAGTAGTAGTAAATGCCTGTGTTGGCATCATAGTACAACTGACTGGCCTGCGGAAGAGAAAAACATGTACAACACCACAGGATTGGTACAAAGTGTCTGTCAAAAAACAACTAAATTGCTGCAAAGTTAATTTGTCTGTAAACGACCTAATTTTACTGAAAAGGGTGTTTGACAAACCGAGTCATAGTAGAAGCCTGTGCTGTGGTCATAGTACAACCCAGTAGTCTCATCAAAGACGAACCCAGTCTGTGTCATAGCCTCTTCAGCTGTGGCCCTCAATATATCAGCTATGGATCCTCCATCACCCTCCTGAAAGAGACAATGCTATTGTCAGCTCAAAACATACTCCAACTTCTAAATTCAACTTATCCACTCATATCAACAGTGTTGATTCAATTAGTCAATTAATCGATTAATTTCATTAATTTAACTATCAATTCCAATTCTAATAGTTAATTTTTACTTTCATAACATAAAAACACCTAACATTTGCAATTACATCTGTCTCAAGTAACTTTTTAATAAAACACACCTCTGTTGTGGCTGCAACTCGGTTGCCAGGTTGACCTGACACATCGGCAGCTGCTGCTTCATCTGGTGTTAAAACCTCTGCTGCTAAAACCTCTGCTGCCTCGCCGCCATCAGCTGCATCCACTGCAGCTACTGTGTTCAGGCCTTCCTGAGTGTCTGAAGCCTCTGGGTTCTGATTGTAGCCTCCATAGTAGTAGTTGTAATAATCTGGAAAGAAAATATTTTAACATTTGTAACAATTTACTCGCTTTCTGACTAACTGAAATGATCATCTAATTGAATTAACGTACATGCGAAATTAACCCACCAGTTTCTGTCCATATGTTTTCTTCTGTCTGAGTTTCACAGTCGACTCTGTCTTTACCTTTCTTCTTCCGTTCATGAATCTCTGCGCTCAGCTGGTCAACCTGAAACAATACGTTTCAGATAAATTCAGTTGGCAGTTTTGTAATAACATGATAATAGGACTGTAAGGATTGTAATTCTGAGATTTACAAAGTGTCGCCGAAAATAAAGCCCACCTCCACTTAAATCATAAAAAAAAATACAATTTTATGAAATAAAACACTGACCAACAAAGAGCAGATATTCTACTTCACACAGCAAAAGCCACAGATTTTATGAGTGTGGCTATCAGTTATTAGGTTATCAGACTGTCATTTACTAACTAATGTGATCACAAGGTGAGATGTGTTATCTCTACTAAACAATTTCCTATATTATGCAATATATCCAATATTGAAATAAAAATTACCTTCTGGGTAAATTAAACTATAACTCATAGCATCTGGGTAACATTTCCATTTTTAATTATTCAAGATTCATTTTATAAATGTTTCAGAGTCATTTTTAGCTGCCTATATTAACACCAAAACGGGATTTTACAGGATGAATAAATACCTGTATGTGTTGACAGAAAAAGAGGATAGATATCATCTCAGCTAAAATAACACACTGTGGTGAACAGCTCTGAACACAGCAGACAGCATACAGAGGTCTGCATTGAGGTCAAGATAGTCCTTTCTATAAGCGTCAGTATGCACTGACCTGTTTCCTCAGGTCTTCGTTGTAGCTCTCGGTGCTCCTCTGCAGTCTTTGGGACTGGTTCAGTTGATTCTGTAACTTGACCAGCTCGGCTCTGCACTCGTTGAGCTCCTGCTTCAGCGACTCGACTCTCAGACGGAGCTCAACCTCTTCAGACTCCGCGTCCTTTTCTCCATCTTCGTTCTCCATTAGTTCAACTGAAGACGTTAACAGTCAACTTTGTAACTCATATGAGGCAGCTTCGGAATATTTAACGGAAGCTAGCTCATATAACATTACTGTTTCTGGATGTTTACTAGCTGGTTCTCTCTTTCAATGGAGCCAGTAGATAGCACAGTTGGCACAGAAATAATGAATGACCTTAAATTGTTCAGCACAGCACTCGTGCTAAATAAGCACACAAATGTTAACTAACTTAATCGCTGACTCCATCTGGGCTAAACTAACGATATAACGTAGCGTTAGCTTTGACTGAATGGTGCACTTCTTACCGTTTGTTTCGTTTTTGTCTCTTTGGCAGTGAATTTCCTGTCAGCACGGCACATGAACGGACCTGAAAGTTGAAAATAGACATTTTGTAACTACCCTGTATTTCCGACACAGCCGAGTACATGTTTTGAGGATAATTAGACAGTTACAGTTATAACCGTGGTAATATTTACTGTCCACCCTGTTCGCAACCGCCATTTACTACTAGCTAACTACGTCACAACGGAAGTGTTTCTTCTTCAGGTTTGGCGGACTTCTGTTCCCGCTGTACATCTGACACATATCGAAGAACTTTACTGCCACCCATCGACGAACTATTTCCAAGCTTACCAGTAAAACCTTGTACATCTAGTACATTTTAGTTTGTATATTTTACCTTTACCTTAGTTCAAATCCCCTTATGTTAACTTCCCTGCCCCTTCACAATGTTGTTTTTGACGGCAACATATTTTGCTATGCAGCACGGTAAGTGTCAGAAATCAGCATACAGTGCTCCATCTGCTCTCAGTTTTCACAATTACACAGTTCACTCCTTTATTTTTATTATTGTAGAGTAAAGCTGACACTGGAGAACACATTGCACTACACTGGCATGCTAATTAGCTTGATCTTAGCGCAGCAATCGACAACATTTGTGGTAAGTTAACTGAAAAATTGTTTAGGAATATGGTGGTATTATGGTGGAAATATTGGTCGTTATTTCAGTTTTATGCTTGAGTTTAAATTGAATTAACACACTTCAAATCTTAGAAAAAAGCCCTAGTTTGTGTGCAATACTGAGCATTTTGAAATTTGAATGGAATTTGTTCTCTATGTAACAGCTAAATTATAGCCTAAATACAGTGGAGGTGTATTTGGATCCAAAGGCTTTTCATGTTATAGCTTCTAATGACTCAGATTGTACATTTCATCATAAAGAACCTATGCACAATTGATCAGTGTGCAATAGTGGGCATTATGAATGAAGTCTGTATGCTGAGTTATATACAAATGAGTGGGAGTCTGTATACTTTAATGCATTATTTAACTCTAAACTGCACATGTCATCATGGTGAGTTTGTACTGTATGCAGGTGTGTCACATAATAGATGTCATATGCTAATTTTAGGTTTGTGTATGAACTTCAGCAAAGGTCATTTCACCACTAGATGTCACTGCAACACACTGATTCTGCTATTTGACAGCGCAGACTGAATCTGAGGGAAATTACGTACTTTCATGACCTGAGAACGTACTCATCTGTGGCAGGATGTGGTCATAACTTCCAACGTCAAAGCAAAACATTTTCTGCCACTAACCAGTATGTTCATCTCACACTGTTCAGTTTGTGTCACTTACAGCTGTCCTTATTGCTGTTTGAAGGCTGACATTTTAGTTTCCCTCACAGTTGTGTTAAAGCAATAGTGAGGACTACTGTATGCTAACAGGCTAATTGTTGCACACATCATCTCTGTCAGTGGCCCTTGCTCAACTTGTCCTTCCTCTCCCTCATCTGTTCCTCAAACGCACACATAACCTTTCTTCTGGTCAGATTTCGATTCACTTCCTTCCGCTCTGTGTGTCTACACTTATTTCAGGCTCCAGAGGAAGGGCTGTTATATAATATTTGGGCTCCACTATTGTCCTCTAAAAATGAAACACAGTCTCTATTTATGGGGAGAGTGTGTTTACAGCGTTACACTGTAGACACAGTGTAAATATATCATGTGGGTATTGTGTTTCTGCATTCTTTCAGACACTTGTGCGGTGAAGTTGCAGAGCAGCTTTGTCAGAAAAATATTGTTAATGCATGTTAAACCCAACATGGAGACTAAACATAAATGTGTCACTAGTCACATTTTTACTGAGACAGGCAGAATATGAGTTGCTGTGTCAACTGAGAAACACTTCACAACAGAATGAGGAGGCCAGAGTTGTTTTCCTTCTAGTTTTAGTGACTTTTTTGTTTTCTGAAAAATGCCTTTGGGGTTCCTCCCACTGTGTTTGAAATCTGAGCTCTTTTTGAGTAGTGTTTGGATTTTGGTGGAGTGTCAGACTCCTTGGCAGGAGTTCTGGTGGCTGTGGTGGTGGGAGAATGGGGTGGTCTTTTATCTGGAGACACACACAGCTGCCCCACGCTACCTACTGATGTTTATTGATGCCATTTTTAGACTAGAAAAGCAAGCATAAAGCTGTCGTCTGGTTTGTTTTTAAAGGAGTGGAAAAGATGGTGGTATTCAGTTTAGTTTTTTAGTGTGTTTCTAAAAACACTGGCAACGAATAGTAATGATTTTATGTTAGGGATGGTAATAGGAACACTTTCTTATGTAACCTTCTTATCTCTGGCTACCATGAGTCTTGACTGGCCCATCACCACTGGTGCAGGGAGCCATTTAGAATAAACAGTGAATCCATGGAAACACAGAATTTAATGCTCTTTCCACTTACGAACATCAATTTATTGTGAAATGATAACCCCCACAGATGCAGAAAACACTTCACTATTTCACCCTCCCTTTAAGGTTTCTCACGTATTGTAGCCTTGTCCATTAATCAAACTCAACTGAGTGCTGATCGAGGATTATTGACAAGGATAGCATGTGGGAATAGTTTATTCTAATGAGCCTGAGCGACTGAGGGTCTCCACTGATGCTTAATGACTTCCAAGACAGGAATGCCTGGTTCTTTTTGCGAGACAGACAAGAAAGAGAGAATAAAGGCACAAATTGATTCTTGTGCTCCAGTGATAATCTCTTTGAGCTACTTGCTAACTACTACTTGCACAAGACTAATGCAAGCAGCCCAGCCTCAAGCCTCAAACTCCACCAGACTCCAGACAGTAAATAAGTGGTCAGAGGACAAACTCCACCTTTTCTGGTCCAATGTGGAAACTGTGAGCTGGACTGAGGCACGTGTGTCTCTGCTCCTCCATTGGAATTTGGGAGGAGTTTAGCTGCTGCGTGGCCAAGACAAACCCTGGAGGAGTTTCTGGAGGGGGAGTACAGTATTAGAAAACAATACACACACTGAGGATGCTTTAGCGTGTTATATGACAAGGCTCACGAAGCAGAAAACATCACATACACCATAGAGGTGTTCTTGAAAAAGCACTGAGTTTAAAGTAACTAAATTGCCATTGCAAACACTGCTGCAAATGTGGGTCATATTAGCCATTTATCAGAGATTTGTCAATCCCCAACATACTGTATGCACAGAGTCTGTTAAATCCCCTTGGTTGATTTCATCTTGTGAGTGCTGTGCCTCTTTTTTTATGGGGTTTTCCTTTGTCATCATTTATGAGATGCTCACCTGCAAATTAAAGGATAGATGTCTTTACAAATCTATCTTAATGCCGTACTCACTTGTCTCTTTGTACAATGAAAGCATGCCTGTGTGTACATTAAAAGAGTTATTGGTGGCTACAATCATTCCTCCCATCAGTACTGGCCATGAAGACATCTCTGCAGTGTGGACAAAAGGAATCAGTTCATTGACCACTAACTCTTTTGATGTACACACAGGCATGTGAGAATTGTTTTAAGGTAGAGCTTAAAAAATGGGAACCTGTCTTTTAAGCACAGAAGCTCCAAAGTTGAGGGGCACTGACCGCAAAAGCCCATCACCTTAGCAACAGCCAGCAGAGCCCGACCTGAGGCTGCACTCTGGCTCATAGGAGAGCAGCGATTCAGCATATAACGATGATCATGAATGTTGTGTTTGCGGATAACATGTCTAGTGGGAGCATGTGTATAGAGAACATCAGGGCCAATGGTGGGCTTCTTATTTCAAGGGTCTCTTGGTTTACATGGAGAGTCCTCTGTTGATACTAGTGAATGGCTTTAGCAGCATTAGTTATTGTAGAGAGCAGTCTCTGCTGTGGTACTTCAGACACACCTCATGAGTAATGTCGTGCTTTCTTTCTTTTCCTTTACCTTGACGACATTCAACAATATGTACCTGTGTCAGATGCTACAATGGGTTTTTACCATCTATTAATGAGTGCACTATAGGACATGGATCCCAGTCAGTTCAGTGGTCTGAAGGGTTACTGCAGACAAATTGAATTCAGCCAGGTAGATCTCCTGGGGCTGTCCAACAGAACTGGTTCCCCTGGTCATGCATGCCTGCCACTGGATGGGAGAAACAGTTAACTGTTTAACAGCCTGGGGGAGCAAAGAAGGCTTTAGGATCCAGCCCCACATTCCTAACCTCTCTCTCTGGGCTACAAAATGTGGAGCCCCAACGGTTCAGCCCCTCCTCCTCCTCCTCCTGTGTTTGTTTTCTGACTCCCTCCTTCTGCTTCAGAGTGGAAGAGCGGCCTGACAGGGACGTACCATTCTCCAACCGCAGGGGAACTCGTTTAGCTGAGCGAAGAAGGTGCGTTCATTTTTAGAACTTCAAGCTTCCTGCCTCCCCCGCTGTGTTTTTTGTCAGTGGACTGTCCCGAAGTGGAGGGGAATGGCTGGGGAGGGGGGTTCAGTGGAGGAGAGAGTGAGAACAGCATTTTGAGACCCAGCTGATCAGAGCTGTGGTATTCTGCCACAGAGGCAGAGGGAGAGGAAGCGTGACTGGGAAAAAAAGAAAAGAGAAGATATAGAAAGCAGCTGAAATCTTTGTGATTTTGAGACTGAAAATATACAAATAGAATAGAGTGAGAAAAAATGTCTCCTTCCTTTCAACTCATGTGAAGAGAGAGGCTCTGTGGAAAGATGTGAGAGCTGGTGGCAGGGTGAAAATCTGAAGAAGAACAAACACACAGAAGAGGATCGGTCAGGCTCTGGAAACCAGTCCACTGAATCCTTGAGTCGACAGAGGGCTGAAGAACCCCCTGAGAAAGGAGGGGCGATGTCTTGGCTGTCACCCGTGTCATGGGCCAAATGGACGTGGACGGCGGTGCGAGGGGGAGAGGGAGAGGAGGATGAAGAGGGGCAGGAGGCCAGCGAGGAGAGGGAGCAACGTGGAGAGAGAGGAGAGGAAGAGGAGGAGGAGAGATCTCAAGGCTGCAGGCAAGTGTTGTGCTAGAGCCCTGAGACTACTGAGACTGTGGGGGCATTTTCACAAGTGTGTTCATGTGTGTGTGGGTGTGTCCACCTGTCAGGTTGAGGAATCTTAATATTATGAAGGGTAGATGAATTGGGCAGAGGAAAAAGAGGAGGGAAAAACATATCTGCTGTCTGCATCAACGTTTCTTTCATTTCCATGCAGAGATGTCAAATGTGTTGTGTTGTCGAGCAGCGCTGACACATTTCTGGAGGGGCTGTGTTTAGACTGTGACAGTGTTTCAACTGAATGTTTTTCTCAGCCTCTCTGGCACATCCTCATTTCTGTGGCCTCACAGAAATAACACACGGCTGTCAGGTGCAGTTTAATGATGTAATCATTGCTAACACTCAAACATGACACATGCTCAAGGCCTTATTGACTCTGCTCCTCATGTCTGCTGTGATAATTATATTATCTCAGCCATTGTTCCAAGTGAACACAAAGATTTCACATCTACTTCTTTGTGCCGACTTCCACACTTAAACATTTTATTGACCAGATAATGTATCACAACCCTGCCTTAAATGTTTCTTTACTATCCCAGCAGTTATCTAACCAGAGTCACATCAATATCTAACTACACTGTCATGTTGTCTCCTGAAATGATCAGATCAAATTGAATCTACAATGTTAAAATCACAAGTCAGTGTTGAAAAGGGTCCAAATATATTGTAGCCGCAGTGTTCCCATGTTATTTTGAAATATATTTACAGTATAGTTTGTATGGTGCAGTCTCATACCTCATACTGCTGAAGATGTGACAGGAAAGAGTGGGCTGCCCTATTTCCTCTTTCTGTCTTTTACTTAAATGTTCTCCCCTTAACTGGCATGAATCAAATAGTGCCGAGCGCTGCCAAAGTACAATACAACGTCAGAGGAGAAGGCAGGGTAGTAAGGTATCATTTAGATGGATTTGGGACAGTAAAGACTCGCAAAAGCACATCAGATTGCTCTTAGCACATGATACATAATACTAGAAATATTGAAATGTGTATATGATTATATTCAGTACTCTTCAGATTTATATCCACAACAGCATTGACACATTCAAAACGTGGTAGTAGTGTTACCCCTTTAGGCATTCAAAGCAACGCTAGAGGGGAACATCACCCTGTCGTTGAACTGCAACCTGCTGTGATTAGAGGGTCACAAGTAGACACTTAAAGGATCACAAGCTAAGATGGTTGTGAAACACTAGCTTAGATTATGATGCCATGAATCCTACAGTATCTGGAATTAAATAAGTTCTCCGTATGATTGAATACATTTGTGAGGGAATAGAAATAAAGAGTTGCATTTACCACATATTGGACATTTTAATGCAGTTAGTGCAGTGCTGTTTACGCAAGTCATCTTTACAGTTCACAGCGCTGATTCAGCCTTTTGCTTTTGAGTTTGCATAGTTCAAATGTTTATAATGTGATCACTACTCCTCAGTTGCATGATTTAAATCAGTTATTTCTGTCCTCCTACTTCCTCATGTTTGAATGTTTGGGAAGTTCACACTCTTTCTCTCTCTCTCTCTCTGTGTCTCTCTGGCTTCCACAGCTCTGACTCAGAGGGTCAGTTTGACACTCCCGAAGCAGCAACTCCTGTCCACGTCCCTCTGACCTTCCCAGGAGAGCTGGAGAACAACAACACTGATGCAGACAAAACAGGTGAGGCCACTGCTGAGAGAAGAGAGAGAGATAAAGGGAAGGCAGAGTCAGCGTACTGTCCCAAGACGTAAACACACTGCAGTAACACCTCGGGGGAGCTGAAGGTTCTCATTAACATAAAAATATTAAACAGATCAGAAGAAATGCCTTTTCAAGCGCCCAGCACACATCATAGACAGATTGTCCCTCCCTGAAGTTGCCATGGAAACAAGAGTCTTTTGATGTTGCTCTACATGTTCAGACATCACATGTGTGAGCATGTGTTTGTCTTTATAGTCAATGAAAGAAAAGATGTGTCAACTAAATCATCTTTATATGTTAAAATAGTCATTGTAAATCACACATTTGGGGATTTATGAATTCCACCACTGTGTCTGAACTGTGTGCATGGCGTGTCAGGTTCACCACACCACAGTAATTGGATACATATGCACTCTGACTGTTTGAGGAATGTACCCACCTACTGCATTTGAGCTTTAAATAGGAATTTACCTGCTTTTTTTTTTTACCTATGAGTATCACGACAAGTTATGCCAATATTCAAGTTTCTTATGGATCATAAAAAACGTGTTATTGAATTGCAATGTTTTGTTACAGGTACTTAAGGTTAATAATACCTAAGCTGTGAAACATGCATGCTTGGTATGTAAGCTGGTGTGCACACTGAGCAGGGATTTTGGGTGGGTTTTGGGTGTGATGATGGCGGAAGCACTGTTGTTGTCAGTTTGAATCACTAACAGGAGGAGCCTATAGCAGAGTGTGGGAATGGCCTTTGCTCTGGAATTCAACAGGTTCAACAAAAGCTTTGGTTCACCCTGTTTTGTATTGGTAACTGATAGAGGTCACAATGAGGGGAGTGACTGAACAAAGCTTGTTATCAGGCTGAAATCGTCATGCAGCTCGCCTTTTTTACGGAGGTTTTTAGGAGGCCACGCGTTGATGTGAGGCAGTTGCCATTTCATTAGGAATAAAACCTTCCTGTAAAACAGCTCCAACGACATTTTCCAAAAGTGTACATTGTAAAGGTCAACAAGTGTGGAGCAAGGAGGGAGTTGACTTTTGTTTCAACCACAAACACCCCTTCCCGCAGCTGTGAATGAGGAAGTTTGAATCCTGGCAGGCATTAGTTGCAGTGCTTCTAGAAACTACTTGAATGTAAACACACTGATTGCTGTGTCCGTCTGTGCCCATCCAAAGTCTCCATTACTGCTTCAGCGTCAGTCTATACATGGTGACAGTATTATAAATGTTTAATAGATAGTTGAAGACTTTGTTGAAGTCGAACCTTAACTTGACTATATTAACAGATGGATACTTCAGGGTTGCTTTGTATGTCTCCTGTGGTGAAATGGATGATAAATGATGAGTTAATACATATAACATTCGTTATCAATACTATTTTGCAATGTCTTGGTTTTTAAAAAATTGCTTTAAATTCAAGATAATCATTAATATGATATAGGTGTTTACCTACCATGCACGAGTACATAGTACTTTTTACTCATACTAAAATCAATGAAATATATCATACAAAATGGAAAACAAATTAATTAAAAAACAATTCCTATATTAGTCAAATTAGACCACATGTGTTGCGTATTATTGCAAACAGGCATTGCAGCTGAGTGAGATATATCCCTGCTGTGACATGTTCTGCCTTTATAAACACAAGAGTGAGAGAACAAAAAGGGAATGTTACTGTGTTTGTATTGAATATGCATGTGGATATGAGTGAGGAAGGATGTTTGTATGGGCACGTTGGACTGCAGGATTACTAAATGACACTCTGGCGACATGCTAATGTGAAAGGAAGCAGTTAGAAACACGGTAGGCTGTGCTAGTCTCCTAGCAACATAATATTTCAAGAATATGACAGGCGTACTGAAATATGTCCATGTGTCAAAAGGTTTTCTGGAGGCAATAATTACACCACAACAGTCGCTACCCCTGTTGTCCTCAACACACAACACAAAATAAATCATTCCCCTTCTATTTTCTAATGCACTACTTGAACTACTACTACTCATAGTAAGACATCGCCATGGCAACAGCAGCAATTGGAACAGTTGGCTGGCTTGTAACCAATCAGATGTCACCTACATCTCAGTTTAGATTTGATTGGGCAGATTATCACAGGTTTTCCATACTTTGAATATGTTTTTATTGTTAATTCTGTTTTTTCTTTCTTTTTCTTCTCATTTCTTTTTCAGATGTGGATCAAGAGGAGCACTTGATAGTGACTTCTCCTGTTTGGGATCAGGATATTTTGCTCAGCCACAGCATGGGTCAGGATGAGCCTGTGGCCCCCATGGGTGGCCCACTGGAAGTAAACATCCAGACCCTGGAAGCAGAACAAACAGAGAATCTCCCAGAAGCCTTGGGCTCTGTGCCTGTCCCTGCTTCATCCTCAGTGAAGGAAACGCCTGAAGAGGCTAAATGCACAGCGCCATCCTCTGAGCCATCCCAAGCCCCAGTTCCCGTCCTAGTTGCTGATCCTGTCCCAGATGTGGCTCCAGCGCCAGCTCCAGCTGAAGCTCCTGCTCCTGCTCCAGCTCCAGCCCCATCCCCAGCCCCAGCCTCATCCCCAGCCCCAGCCCCAGCCCCAGCCCCAGCCCCAGCCCCATCCCCAGCCCCAGCCCCAGCCCCAGCTCCAGCCCAAGCCCCAGCCCCAGCCCCATCCCCAGCCCCAGCCCCAGCCCCATCCCCAGCTTCTGCTCCTGCTCCTGCTCCTGCTCCTGCTCCAATCCCCGAACCAGACTCAGTCCAGAGCAGTGAACCTGCAACCAGCCCAGCTCCAGAGCCCCCTGAGCAGAAACCTCTTGCTGAACCAGAACCACAGTGCAATGGCCTCAACCAGATAGAGCCCACTAAAAAGACTAAAACCAGCAAGCCTAAGCCTCCGTCCCTGAAGGTAAAGGCCTCGCTGAACGAGCTCGCCCAAACAAATGAGGAACAAGAACTTCCTGTTCCCAAGGCCACTTACAAATTTGACCCTGACCAGCTGGATGACAGCTTTAACCCCTTCACCAGTGGTGGATCCAAAATCCAGAACTCTCCCCCACCGTGCGGTCCGAGTTCTCTCCCTAGACTCGAGCCCCTCGGTGGCTCACTGCCTGTCTGTGAGGCCAGCTCGGCAGCTCCAGCAGAAGTGGACCTGATGGAGTCATCATCAGAGGTGAAGCCTGTGCTGCTGGAGTTCGGTTTGGATGAGGGGACAGTCAGTAAGCCACGACCGAGGAAATTAGGTGGTAAAAAGACAATCAGCAGACTCGCAGCTAAGAAGCAGAAGCCCAAAGGATCAGAGGCTCCCTGCAAACCTGCACCAGAACCAACAATGTCAGAAACCGATTCTCAACCAGCGTCAGAACCATTTTCTAAACCAGCATCAGAACCAGTTTCAGATCCTCTTCCAGAAACTGCTTTGCCAGTTTCAGACTCTGCTGCAGCTCTGAACCTTGACGATGTTCCTATTCCCAAGACAGGAACATATAACTTTGATCCCAGTCAGTGGGACGACCCGAACTTCAATCCGTTTGGTAGTAATAGCACAATGAGCAGCTCCCCAGTACTCCCTAAGAGCTCCTACAGTTTTGATCCAGACAATTTTGACGACTCTGTGGACCCTTTTAAATCCTCCAAAACCCTGAGCACAGAGGACTCGTCCAGCGGGGCCCCTCAACCGGAGAAAAAAGTAAAAGATGGAGGAAAACAGAAAGCAGGGCATCCGGCGGGCGAGAAGAAAGCGAGGCAGATTCCCAAGACAAGCAAAGAGAGGACAATCACGTAAGTCTGCAGCAAAATGAAAACTTTATTTCTTGCCCAAAGAGTTTGCAATTGTGAGGTTGTGACATTATCCCCAATAAAAAAAGAATATTTACATCTGCTAGTGGTACGTACCATACAATGCTTTGAACACATGCCAAACACTTAACTCTGCATACTGACCGATGATGCAATCCCAGGTTATATATAGGCTTTTAGCTTCAGTGGTTTGGACTAGTGTCAGCTTTTCCAGGTCTGTCTGCATCTTGTATTTATGCTCAAACTTTAAATTATCTAACATGCTCAGCTGAACACCTCTCTTCCCCCTGGTCTGTTCTTCGTCCCCTTGATCAATATCCTCTTCATCCTTCATCCTTCATCCTTCTTCCCCTTGTGTGTTACGCAACCCCCGTCCTCTGCTTTGGTCCACCTCTATTAGCCCCAGGACAACTGAACAAGTCAAGTTTCTCTGTTTTCTGTTGTAAGTACTCTCACTATCGACGCTGTCTTTCTTTCGTGCATGCTGGCTTCCCATTTTACTCTCATCGTGGCATGTGCCATGTCAGAACTGAGTGTCGAGGGAGCATGTGGGGGGAATAAATGTCTTCCTCGGTTCCACCTCAGCTCACAAGACCATCCCCTGATACATCAGCGAGTTAATTTGTCCCGTCTTGTGATCCCTATAGAAGTTGGGCAGTAGCTATACTAGCTATGTATGTAACTGTATGTAGCTGTACCTCCTTCAATATGGGGCTATGCAATCGGCTCAAAAGGCATAGACAAGCTTGCAGCTCAATGGTTGTATAAACAGGAGGAAGAGGAAATAAAATGTTAAAGGATCACTACTCGTGGATCTACATAATCTGACACTTGTATCGTTGTTATGTGCTTGTTTTGTAGGAATTCCTGTAAACTTCAGAAATATGATGAGAGCCAGTCGTTGGTGCTGGACGTGTGTCATCAGGTAAAGTGTGTGTTTCCGTGTGAGTGTTGTGTCAGCTGAAATGTTTCACCTTACTGCAGTGACACTGCAATTTGTCCATTATTCAGCAGCTGTCCAACCTCTTGGCCTCACCTCTTCACACACACACACACACACACACACACACACACACACACACACACACACACACACACACACACTGTGACACAAGCTGACAGGAGCATCAGCAGTGTCTCCAGCTCTGCAGTGCCGGCTTGGCATGATGACAGACCTGTGACTTATCACTCTGCGGTCAAATATTAGTCTGCTGCTCCCATGTGCCCTCAACATCATCACCTCCTCCATCCTTACAAGGTGTTATATAATACCAGAGTCTCCAAGATAACTTATTGTGACATAGTTTGTCAGTGTTTGCTCACTAATGTTACTTTATGTGGCGTAACTTCCCCAGCATAATGCAGGTGGAATATATTCATTAAACACTGGAGTTGCGTTTGATATGAATTAACGTGAGAAGTGATACTTTCAGTATCATTGTGCACTGTATCCACAATTGTACATGAAAAGTTTAAATCCATAATGGTACATATACACTTTCCCATGCACTAGGAACAGTTTTTGTTAAAGCTGCTAACTGGAGTTGTTTTTATGTATTTTATTTTGTCCACTTTTTGACATTGTAATGTGGATCCTATCTTCCTCTCTTGTCTTCAGGGGGAGGATGAGGTGGTGGTCCAGACCCCAGAGATCACTCAGCGAGTTCATCACGCCACAGATGAGGAGAAGCTGGCCTCCACTGGCATCATGAGCCAGACAACGGACAGCCAGGAGGAGAGAGGAGAACCCGAATGCAACAAAGCACCGGCGAAAAAACAGCCAATCATTGATGTGCCTGTTATGGATGGTATGTTTGGATTGTCAAACCCTCCACTGTGTGTAGAGTTTAAAGCAGTGTTTGGAGTTAAAATAAACAATAGCAGATAGTGAAAAGAGACTTTTGCCTCCATAGATAGGGGTTGTTGTAAGTCATGCTAAAAATGTTTTCACAAAGCAATGCATGTTTTTATTATGTGAAGCAAACAGCACGAGTAGACTGAATAATTCTGTCACTAGTCATAATATCTGGTCTCTTTTATTCCACTCGATCTTCTAAGCTTACTTGTGATGTATTTAAGCGAGTAGTATTTTATAGGACACATGAAAGCCCATTTTAGCTCAGTGTCTGCATGAGGCATGGTGTTAAAGAAGTAGCCATAACAGAGAGGTGGCATTTCCGACAATAGGATGAATTGGAAAATGTGAACAAGGATAGGGATTCAGTTACATAACTTTCTCAACAACTGCTGCAGGACTATTGGAGACTGCAAAGGCCCAAGAATGTGTCGAACTTTATGAAGACGAAAAATGGGGCATGCATGCTCAGCAAAACCCTGTCCTGGACAAAAGAAAGTTATAAATATTACACTGGGGAAGAAGTGCTTCCCACAGTTGTACATTATAAGCAGTCTGTGTCAGCGCTGCAAGTATCACAGCATCTTTTCATCACAGAAGAGACCATCCAATGAAAACCAGACAAATAGTATCAATATGTTCTTAATGCTGAAGTTCAGGTGAGTTATTGACATTGAGCGCTTCTGTGTGGATCTGCTTCTCTTTTGTAATTTAGTTATGAATAAGTAGTGCAATTAAAAGTCGTCATTTGTCAGTGAATTGTGTGTTCTTTTCTCCTCAAAGGTTCAGAGACTAAGATTGCAGATCACCTGGAAGAGAAGGACACCTGCTGTCTGAAAGATGATATAGTAAGTAGACAAAAGGAACCACAGGGAGGGAGCAGAATGATTATTTAAACATGACTTGACATGGCTTGTTTTGCACCAACTGTTCTTTATATCAATTGGGAAAACGATAGTTTAGCCATAAACTTTAGTCCTATTTTTTCATACTGTGTTGCTTTCTTATGCCCAATTAGCTATTCTGCCACAATAATCTAATAGTAACTCACATAATATTTGTTCAAGATAACCACACTTGCACCTTCAGGTTATACAAATGTTTGATTAATAAAATCAACACAAATGTGACCAGTTTTCCCAGAGCACTCCTTGCATCATGTGATCTGACATGAAAGGTAAAAACAGCAAAAGTAGTGGTTTGTGATAAGTCATAAGGGATCTAATTACAAAATGTAAGGATCATGGATGTTCTTGTCAGATTTTAGACTTAGACTAGCTCACAGTGTGTTTTCTGCACGTTCCACAGAGTGAGATATCCATGAACCAAACAACAAAGGTGACCAGCTGTGAGGGCCTGGACACGGCAGCCCTGTTCCAGGACAACATCCCTCTGAGTGAGATGGACAAGGCCACAGTGCTCACCCTGATCAGAGAAGAGGTGCGTCACTGTCACACACTCATATCATGAAGTGAATCTGCTGATGATTAGTTATTTAGATCCGATTTATTTCTCTTCATGCCGTGTCTTCCGATCAGATCATCACTAAAGAGATTGAGGTCAATGAGTGGAAGAGGAAGTACGAGGAGAGCAGAGCTGAGGTTTTGGAGATGAGGTATGAAGCTCTGCTGTTCCCCCTGATCCTTGCTTCCCATCACAGTGCAAATGTAGAAAACAATATAAATAATTTAAAGGAACAAAGTTGACAAGTGGTGTACTTTCTATTCTTATCTTGACAGGAAAATAGTGGCAGAGTATGAGAAAACAGTTGCACAGATGATCGGTAAGTTGCTGCCACCTGGTGGTGGTATGTTCTGCATGGGTTTGTTTGTTTTACTGTAATAATACCTTATTATAAGTAGCGTGTGTATTTCATGACTGCTCCCCCAATATTGTGACACCTCCAGGATACATTACATTTAAGGATGCATTACATTAGTATATATATTGCACTTCATATGTGTATAGTCAAGTCAGAAAGTACAGAACATTTGAGGATTTTAAATGAAACAATGTCGATGAGGTTAAAGTGTCAACGCTGAGCTTTATTCTGAGCTTGTTTACATCCACATGAGAGATTGTAGTAATTGTAGCCCTTTTTTTATTCATACATCCCTACTTTTTGGGGAACATAAAGTAATTGGATTGAGTTTACTTAAACTTAACGAAGTCACCATATTTAATATTTGCTTGGTGTTCTTTTGTAGTCTACAACTGCCCAATGTCCGTGGCTCAAAAACACCAGCAGGCCTCGTGATGCTCTGTCAGGCCTGCAATGCAGCCAGGTTGTCCTCCGAGTGAAGCACATGATCAGGTGTACTGAAGTCAGGTGCCTTACCTGGTCAATGAAGTATATTCCACTGTGTGGCTATAAAATACTAAATATTTAGTATGTCCAGTATGGACGTACATAGTTGGCAGTAATCTTATAGTCACTGTATCCTGTCAAACACCGTGTGCTGGAGCAGCCTACATCTCCAAAACAATGGAAAACATACCACCTGCACTGTCAGATGAAACATCAACACAATTTAATAATATAAAGGTTGCATTTGACAGAGCAGTTTCAGTCCAGTCTTTCCGGTAAGTGGTGTACATCTAGCCCTGACCTACTTAAAATCTTATCTTTTGACTCCTCCGTTGGTGGCAGAGGACGAGCAGCAGCAGAAGACTCTGTCCTGTAGTAAATCAGTCAGGCAGTTGACCGCAGAGAGGGATCAGGCCATGGCTGACCTCAACTCTGTGGAGCGCTCCTTCGCTGACCTCTTCAGGAGGTACGAGAACATGAAGGGAGTCCTGGAGGGCTTCAAGAAGGTCAGTAGAGCTTCCGTGTGACTCTCATGAGATGCTAGCCAGCCCCACTATCACATAATAGCCAGATCACTAGATATTCTCTACATGTATCTCTCCAGAATGAGGAGGTGCTGAAGAAGTGTGCGCAGGACTACCTGATGCGGATCAAGCAGGAGGAGCAGCGATACCAAACCCTCAAGGTGCATGCTGAGGAGAAACTGGACAAGTAAGCTTCCATGTCTGCAATTTGTGATTCCAGGATTCAACCATTAGACAGGTTTCTAATCCTGAAAAGTCATTTGCATTTCAAGGCTAGAATGTAGTCTCTCATTTTGACACCCTCTCTCGTCTCCTTCACTTCCTGTCCGACAGGGCTAATGAGGAGATAGCCCAGGTACGCTCCAAGGCCAACGCCGAGGGTGTCGCACTAAACGCCAGCCTGAGGAAGGAGCAGATGAAGGCGGAGTCACTTGAAAGAGCTGTCCTTCAAAAGGTAGGGAGACTGCAAACATGATTAAAATGGATTCACTGAGTTAAACTGTGTGAGTGCAAGGCAGGGTGTGCTGAAAATGTGTCTTCCCATCAGCTTTTTCTTGTGCCACCAGGAGGAACTCTGAAACTTTTTGTTCTTCTTGCGTTGGTAACATATCTTTTCCTGTTTAGTGCAATTAGATCCAACAGATTTTAGAGCAAAATCCCACCCATGTGACTCATAATGTTAGAAAAATGCAGCTTAATGGTGTTCAATTATGGGGGTTTCAAAAGTGCTTAATTCACAGTGATCTGTAAAGTTACTGTAAAGCCCTTCAACATGTGCAGGCTCTGAGCACAGATTTTATAAACGCGCAGCTGCCAACACACTGGCATGGAGTCTAACACTAGGGGGCAGTGTTTGATTTACTAAAACCAGAGTCTGGCGAAAATTAAGAAGAAATTTAGATACAGAACCCCATTACGATTATATCAACCCAAATCCCTGAAAATAAATAAGAAAGTAACTGATGAAAAATAGATAATATTGATTTACAAAACATGTTTTTAGCTCTTATTTTTAGTTTGCTGATGGGTGTCGGCCCAACCACAGTGTGGTCCTTCCCATCAGTTAGTGTCAGTGGTGGAAGAAGTACTCAGATCCTTTACTTAAGTAAAAGTAGGTACTGTAGTATCTCATAGTCTAAAAATACTCCATTACAAGTAAAAGTCCTGATTCAAAACTTAAAACTTTACTGAAGTAAAAGTGCAGAAGTATTATCAGCCAAATGTACCAAAGTATCAAAGGTAAAAGTACTCATTATGCAGAATGGCTCCTTTGAAAGTGTTATATTACTATTGAATATGATATTATTCTGTTTGTATCACTAACAAATACATGTTAGTGTCTAACACAGCTCAATGGATCTGCGAACAGATTTAAAGACTTTTATTGAACGTTTCTGTCCTGGCTTCTGAGCTTTACCACCAATGTCTAACCGCTCTGCCTCTCTTTGTCTCTTACAGAATCAAGAGATCGAGGAGCTCACTAAGATCTGCGACGAACTGATCGCCAAACTGGGAACAGAATAAGAGGCCTTTAATCAAACTCTCACTGCAACATTGATGTAAATTCTGTACATGATCACAAGCACATGTCAACCTTTCTCTCTCTCTCTGTTATATATTATTGAAACACAGAACGTTTGCACTTGCTCTTCTGATCTTTTCAGACTGAAATATGAAACCAGAACAAATAACTGTTCATTGTGTTAATCATGTCATGGCAGTTGAAGAAGCACAAAGTTAGCATGACATTACCATTTAATTATTTTGAAGGAGAAGCGTCACAATCTTTGGTTGAGGATTTACAGTAAAGATTCATCAGTTTTTACTAGTTTGTTGTATTACAAAGAATTTCCATTGCCATTTTATACCGCATGTTTAACACAAAACTGAAGTGGGAACTAAGGGAAAGACGATGTGGTCACACAGCACAGACATCTTTTACCACAGCACGTCTACACTGTAATTAACTGTGTTGACGATGTGGTCTTCACAAAAGACAAATCTCTATATTGAGTGCCTGAACTGATCATAGTGTATTAGTTTTCTGGCACATAAATATTTCTTGCTGCCATTTCTTTTGTGATACTGCTGGTTATCTACTCTCATCAGCAAATGAACTGTATGTAATATTACGGAGTATTTCTTAAGTTTGTTTCTAGAGTTTGAAGTTTTACATCATGCACATTATGCCCCCCACAAATCTCTGGGATTGTTAAATATGAAGAGCACTTAAGAGAACCATATCTTAAATTCCGTTCTATAATATTTTATTCATTTGATGATAGTTTGACGGTGACGGGTGGAAACTAAAGTTTAGTTTGACGCTTGAGTTGTAAAAACTCTTATGCTCTTATTATATTGTAATATTAAACCATGTGCCATGTTTAATTTTCTCGCTCTGCGTTTGAGTGTGGAAAAGTCTGACACATTCAGTCGCTGCCATGTAGATATTGTTGGACTGTATTCATATTTTATCTGTGAGCCCAAATGTTGTTGGTGTGCCTTTATTTCGTCTATTTTCTTTCTTCATGTTCCTTCATGCAGTTCCTTCTCTGTTGCCAAAGTATACAATGTATAGTATATATCTTTTATGATCAAAATATCCTAAACAGCAGTGAGTTATAATGGGTTTGCAGTTTTAATGCTTTGCCTGCAGTAGATGAATGGGCACACATGGTGGACTACGTTACTCTTTAAGGTGAAGGTCTGTTTTGGTGATCTGAGCAGAGGTTCATCAGGTAATAATATCTCCATCAGCATTTTCTGGTCGGATTGATCCTGAAGGAGCACAAACAAGTGCATGTTTGGTCAGCTGTGTTTCAGTTATAAAGGACAGGTCCTTCTGTGGAAGCCTTCTTCTACGTTAGCACAATCAATTGCCAAATGTCGTTGTAAAATGACATGTGTGTCAGCGTGACTCTATGTCCTATTGTAGTGGTGTTACATTAGTCTGAAGGTGCTTTTCAATGCAAATCCATTGTTACAGTAAAATATGTGTACATTTTATACTTTATGAAAAGAATACTCAGAATTTTGTTCCTAATATTTGTAAAATTGAAGAAGTAAATATATCCAGAGTGTCTGTTAACTGCTATATTTTGTGCATTATTGAATAAATGGTTAAGATTTCATATTTCCTCCATTGCCTGAATCATTTAAGCTGAGCAAATCAGGAACACATAACATCTTTGTTGTTCCTGAGTCCACTATCACAGCAGCGATGAATATAAACACAGTCACTGTTTATCCCAACAGGGAAGCCAGAAGCCACATTTCATCATTGTTTTCATGCTCTTGCAGTCACTGGCTTTACAAACATGTCATTAGTGGCATCTTGTTTGTGAGTTAAGAGCCTGCAGTTTCCTCCAGCAGTCAGATTGAACAAATATAACAATGTAGTCATAAATGTATCAGCAAATAAGTCTCAGGTCATCTGGCATGGTCCACAATGTTGGCGTTTTTTGTTTTTTTTTACCATGTTGAGAGTGCTTTATCCAAATATGAATTTTATGATGTCATCTTGAAATGAAAAATCACAAATAGGGTTAAATTTGTATAGTGTGAATTAAAAAGAAAAGCAGCAAATCCTCACATTTGTGAAGCTGGAACCATGCAATGTTTTTGCATGAAAAATGACAAAATGTTATCAAAATAGATGCCAATTAATTTTCTGTCAATTGGCTAATTGATAAATTGACTAATTGTTTCACCTGTACTTGTATATACTTGGGTAGTTTAATAACAAAACATCATATTTTATAAGCTCTTCATATGTTTTGTAAGGATAAACCCTGAATTTGTGAGTAGTAACTACAGCTCTCAGACAAATGTAGTGAAGGAGAAGGTAACAATATTTATAGTAGATAATAGTAGAAGTGGAAAGTGGCATTACGAACGTAAAAGTACAAGTACCTTAAATTTGTACTTAAGTACAGTACTTGAGTAAATGTACTTACATTTCCCCACTGCATACGCATTAGGAAATGAAGTAGTAAGGTGGAGGTAAGTAATCTGAATGATGTCAGTAAAATATGTTCATGCTAATTTTAGTAATTTCTTTATGTTTACTGTCACTGTTTATATCAATAAATTCTATACTTACCTGTTATTACATATGTCTTTTTGATGAGTTTTGTCTTGTTGTCCTTTTAGTGTACCTTGTCCCAGGGTCAGTATTTGCAGCGCCTTCTCACCACATGGTGGTGTCCTTAAACATCACAGTACCACAAACACAGGGCCAGTCGTGATGGGACCCTATTCTGACAGATCAGTCAGGAGGTTTAGGCATGGCAGTTAGTTACTTAATTTTTATTATCCAAAATGTGGAAATAGTTTTTGACTTCATCTGAAAAGCTTTAGTCCTTATATTTAATTGATATTTCTTACTTTGTTGCATCTGCAACTTCCTTAAATAGCAGAGAAAGTCAAGATCTGACTACCAAAGTAAGACTGGTCCTCCTTTGTGAAAATATTCACCACCATTTTGTCACAGATTTGGTCCAAACTTGTAAAAGAAAACATCTGGCTCTCTTTGACTTGTTTTGTCAGCCTCTCCTTTACCTTGTCTGTCAGCCATGGCATGATGGGGAGAAAGCCAGTGGACTTGGACTTAAAAGGTGTGTCAAGTGTTGATTTTCAGTGAACTCAGCACTACTACATATTTTACATATTACAGCAGTTACTTGATTCAATCTGAATATCAAAAATGTTATTCAATGGAACTTTAAAGACACAGATTTAGCACCAATGGCGCCCACAACATTTCACGGCTAACGCTATGGAACCATCAACTGTGAGGACATTTTGGGATGTGGGGCCAGTTTTCGGTGTCAACATCACATCCTTCCTAGTAAAAAATAATCACTTTCCCTCTTATGGAAAGTACAGAAAGAACATTATAGCATATAATAATACTTTAACAAATAAACTAAATTCCACATTCTTGATTTAAACAGTAAAATAGACATAAAATGCAGAGTCAGTCTGTATAAAGCTATAAGATGTTAGCAAATGGAATTCTACATAAAGTTAAAGTTTCATAATCCACAGATCCAGGTCCATGGTCTTTCCAGCGGCTGGAGTGTGTTTTTGTAACCCTGGTGATTGGGCCGGGGAGGGCGGGTTCAGGATGCTGAGGCGGCCTCTCATTGGCTGCTCTGTGTGGTGAGGAGTGGGACGGGAGCGCGCGGCCAGCTGTGAGGGGAGCAGAGAAAACAGCCAGGGGAGTACTAAAGAGGGACAAAGAACCGCTGCTTCACGTCTCATCCTCTCCAACAGGTTGGAAACCGCAAAGCCCGCGTCTTGGAGAGGGCCAACTGCTTGTTCTTCGTCTGTCAAAGTAAGTGTTTCCTGTCACTTCTCGATAATCTCAGTGCACCACTGATGGGAAGTTGTTTTGCACGTGCATAAATACATAAAACATTGAGATAGCAGACTGTAACGTGGAGCTTTTTCTTTTTTTCGTCCTCTCTCTGCGATTGAAAACATAAAAGGATGTCAATTTGAATGTTTCGACTTTTAAACTAATTTAATGAAAATGTTCATCTCATACTTGTATTCCGTGTATGTGCCACAGCTTAATCAGAATATGGGCTACTACAGTGTGCTGCATAGTCGTAAATACCTAAATAATAACCTAAATCTAAAAGGATTTAGCATCACTCTGCTATTTAGCTATGCCTTACTCTGGTGCTGACATTGGACGAGTTTCCTGAAAAAGCTGCAGGACTCTTCTGCCTCTGCAGACATTCACGAGGTCTTTCTCCTCACTGTGGATATTGGGATCTGTGCTGGACAGGGCTCAACAGGCACTTGATGGTTGATTTGTGCATTTCAGAAATGAACAATAGACCATACAAGAGCTCTGGCTTTGACTGAGAAAGCAATAAATTCAGCATGTGGGATTTTTGGATTTTCCAGTTGACTTGGCAATCCTTGGCTTTCACTTATTGTTTGGCCTCATTGTTATTATGCAACACTACATGTTTTAAATGTTCCACAATGTTGAACTCTGCGTTTACAACCTGCTTTAACCTCCTAAGACCTGGCATCCACATGCGTGGACATCACATTTTGGGTTATACCATAATACTTAATTCTGCTTATATGGAAATTCAAAATTGTCCCCGTCTGCGGAACCACATCATGTCAACAGATGATGCTTAGTTTTTATACTTATCAGGTCCCAATAAGCCCAAATAGCAGAAATTAAGATAGAGCTTGGGTCTTAGGAGGTTAAATAAAAGTCTAAGTTTCGGAGCCAGATTAAAACTGTGAACATTCGTCTGTAGGAACTGGGTGTGTCTCCTCTGGTTTTTGTAAGCAGTATTATCTAAAACATACATAGCACATGTTCAAGTGTTCGTTTTTCATAAATGGGTATGTGGAGTTGACACGTGCTCATGCTGACTGGAGGGATGTTGTGCTCTGATGGACTAATTTAAGATGGTTGGTTCTGTGGCTTTCACTGTAGTGAGAAGAAACACTCTGGATATTAAAAAGCAAAGTTAAAGTGGCTCCTTCGTCCCGCTGAACTTGTTCCTTTCATGGGAAGATAAACCAGATGTTTCACTCACGCAGTACAACAATTTATTGACTGTTAATCCATGGGTGTTTTTTTCAAGCCTGTGCGCTGTGCAGTTTGTTTGGATGTTACTATGACGTCAAGCCCCCCCCCCCCCCCCCCCCCCCCCCACTAAAGACGTGGAGGTCTCCTTACTTTCACTGTCTTCCTGCCCTTCCTTTACTCCAGGAACATTCCTCCCTAAGGGTCTTTTGGTTCCCTCAGTTGACACTTTCATGGTTTGCCATGAAATATTGAGGTGGAGTCAACTTTCCCTCTGAACCTCAGTTGCACAGCCTCCAGGCACAGATGAGCAGATAAGTGAGAAGGGGGGCACCCACCCTGCAGGAGCCCACATTTGCTCTCCATTAGGCTGTCAGAAAGACAGGGAGAGGAATCCTTGTCTCAGCAACATATCCTTCGTTCTCACCCAAACCTTCCCAAATTCTCCTTCTTCTCTCTCTTAGTGGCAGTCAAATGTAGTTTCACTGTTTGCTCAATATACTGTGAAACTGCAGAGAATTCCTGCTAGTGATTCACAAGCTTATACTTGTGGTTGCGTAGAGGCCAGTGAGGGGTCTCAGGGAGCCTGATGATGGCCAAACCAAACTGTTACTGCACAAGACTTTATACTGAAACTGCTCACACGCTCAAAAATTATGGACAAAACCGCCACACACCACAAATTGCTGTCTGCCTCTGCAACATTCAGCCCTCAGTTTAACTCTTTGGAATTGGGAAATGTTGCGTTTAAGGTCCATCTCTTTAGAAATATTCAAAAAGCATAGTCCAGTGCAGTTTAAAACAGCTTCTATTACCAATGCTCACAGTCTTTTGTCTCATTTTCTCCCTGTAGTTCACTGTCTTTCACTCCCTGCATCATGCTGCGACCAGTCGCCATCCACTGCCTCTTGTCCACCTTGCTGTGCATGTGGGCGCTGTGCAAAGCCCAGTCAGACTCTAGCCCCCCTGCACAAATCCAACTACGTCTAGCCGGGGAGAAGCGGAAACACTATGAGGGCCGGGTGGAAGTTTTCTACAATGGAGAGTGGGGGACGGTGTGCGATGATGACTTCTCCATCTCCGCTGCCCAAGTGGTGTGCAGAGAGCTTGGCTTCGTGAATGCAGAGTCCTGGTTGCCGTCAGCCAAGTACGGAAGAGGAGAAGGTAAGAAAACTAGCGTGGAGATTATTAGAAGTATCCAAGCATCATCTTAAAATCATTTTATCCAGCTGTCTAAGAAGTGAGGTGAGGGTTATAGGGTGTTAATCTCAGCACACCGCCCACCACACACACATTCAAAGACAGTATATCTTTTCATACAGTTTCACATGTTCCATGGAAATTCTTGAATGAGGTACACGTTTCCGCCTGTCTGACTGCTAATACCCTCAGGCAGTGGTTTCCCCATTAGAGAACTGAGACACGCCAATCAGTTCTGAGCATGAGGCGGGGGGGACTGGAAACGCTGGGTGTGTAAACCAGACACACACACACTGACGTAATCTCATCTCCTCTCACTTTGTATGAATATCCTCCATCACTGTAAAAACACTGAACATGAGGTTTCCAACTCTGTAACTGGGATAGCTGCCGGCTGCTGGTGTTAAATGTCAGTCGGTAGCTGTTAATTAACTCAGTGTCCCTCATTAAAGGCGCATGTTTTCCCACTGGGTCGGTCACATCCAGCCAGCCACTTCAAAAGTGAAGTAATTAACTTAGTTACTCGCTTCCCACTGCACCATAGACATTATAGCAATTCTAAGAATCACATTCATGAAGTAATACTCCCCCATACATATAATGTTGCACACATGGAATATTTTACAAGAAGCAATTAAAAAGCAGTTTGATGTACAGTATACAGACAACTGTTTGCACTGCGTGTTAGCAGTGGCTACTGCATACAAAGATGGGGGCCTTTGGGATTGAGTTAGGGTATGCCCTACCACTGTTTTGTGTACTAAAAGAAACTTGTGCCAGTTTGATGTCATTTTGTAAAGTTGGACTAATTTCAACATAAGATGTGTGCAGATACAGCATTTTGCCATTTATCACAAGAGAATTACCCAACATGTTTTAGGTAATGATGAGGAGGGGATCCTCTTTTCATGTTTAGTTTGTTGGAGAATCACTTTGAAAGGAGGGTATTTGCAGCCTTAGACTAGCTGTGTGCATGTGAGTGAATGGAAACTACTTTTATCTGTGTTTTCTTGTTGTTGGTGGAGACACATGGCTATAAAAATGATCAAGAGCATTTTCCACATCCCATCATGATGATTTACGCAGTGGTGAGAGAAACCACTAAATGTTTTTAATTGAAGACATAACTACATAACAAGTACGAGGACATCCCTTTTTGGATGCAGGGACGTTCAGATCAGATCCTCAGCTGCCTTTACACAGCTATTGTTTGCCATTATAAAAACATATGTGCCATGTGTTAAAAGAATATCAGAAAGGGCTTCAGGCTACATCTCCAAACAGGATCGACTGCAACTACACAGAATCTGTTTTATTTATTTAGATCTTTGTTGGAACACTGTGCTCTGTCCAGTTTGTTATAATTTTGAGTTAAGGTCATGCGGTTGTCTTCGGGTACCAATAAAATCTCAATCAGAAAATTCATGGCTCCCTGCGCACTGCTCTCTGCTCTTTTCACTGGCGTGTGAAATTACATTCGCATAAGGCCTGCGCTTTAACACAGCAATCTGGATTTATCACAACTGGCAATGCTGAATATTTATTTAGACAAAGGTGTCCTGAGACCATGCTGGTTCTCCCTTGGAAACTCCAGGTATTGGAGTATTTCATCACCAGAAGACTTGGCTCTTATTATGAAAATGTTCCAGAGGCAAACATCTCTCTGCCAGGAGGCGGCTACGTGACCGTACAACATGCAGTCACTTTCTTGGTATGATCAGGACGTTCCTCTGCAACATGTTCAGACTGAATGTCAGAATGATGAGCAGTCAGTCGGTGGTTGCCATGGCCACAGTTACGTGGTTTCCCTCACGGGTGATTCAGAACAGCCAGCTGGACGGCAGATGATTTGCTTCAGCCGTGACAGCATTTATTTGGCAGGTTTTGGCTGAAAGAATGCATCAGGTTATATTGGAGACCAAACACATCTCCACGTGAGTAGGTTTACTGTCTCTGTAACTTGACTTCAGTGGAAATGCTGAAATAGATGTCTAAAGGGCGTGACATACGGCTTAAACTTTCCAGGTACGATACTATAAGCACTCTTCCATTTATGTTTTCTCATAAATGAATGCTTTCTTAGGGAAAGTTACTGGGAACTGAAGCTTGTGGCCCCATGTAGCTCAATGGGAAGAGTGTGGCAGCGGTCCAGCAAGTGAAAAGGGTTTGATTCGTGATAGCAAGGGTCAACCACACATTGGGATTTATAATACGTATTGATTCATCTGTTGATTATTTTCCTTAAATAATCGATTCATCATTTGGTCAAAATGTTAAAAGAAATGCGACACATGTCCATAACAATTTCCTATAGTTCTTCAGACTGCTTGTTTTATCCGACCGACAGTCCAAAACCCAAAGATATTCAGTTTATTCAGTCTTTCACAAAAAAGTAAAGCAAAGTCAAACAGAAAAATAAATAAAATCTATCTGCATCACAACATTTATTCATTTGCTTGTATTTGCGCCACTCTCTTTGTTCCAGGCCGTATCTGGCTAGACAACGTGCACTGCAGTGGTGGAGAGAAGAGCCTGGCTCAGTGTCAGTCCAATGGCTTTGGAGTGTCTGACTGCAAACATTCAGAAGATGTCGGCGTGGTGTGCACCCAGAGACGCATTCCAGGCTTCAAGTTCATCCGGAACCAGGCCAACAACGAGGAGGTAGGCTCCCATGGAGCAACACGCGCACACATACAGTAAATATATATGTGCCTATACGCATAGAAAACTCACACAAATGTAAACACCGGGGTGGGATCACTTGATCACATAGTTAATAACACTCAGTTAGCATCGACACATGGTTCGCACACGTAAGTCAAACAGATGTTCAGCACAATAAAAAAAAGGAACAGAGGATAGGCTTAAGATGAAAGAAAAACTTTATCATCGTGCATTGATCCAAGTAGCTGGAAGTGTTTTCTTCAAATCCTTCCAACTTTCCAGACGGAGCCAGACAGATCGGTGAATTGAATGTAATGTCTATCTGTCTGTAGACAGAACAGGAGCAATATTTTGCTGCATTAAAACACAGTCTTTAGATTGTTATGATTTACCATTGTAAAATTATGAAACACGTTTGATTCACTGAATTACTTTCACACCTCTGCTCCAAACCTGCTTACAGACCGGGATTGGGAAATGTAATTTAAAAATGTCTTGTTAATATTAACCAACATTTTAATTAAGTGTCAGGTCAGATGTATCGACCATACCACATGACTTCTTTTACTCTCTGTACTGGGTTAATATATTAGCAAGCTAATGTTAGTTTTGTCAGTTAAGCTAGCTGGCTAGCTATACAACAGTTACACCAAGACGTTTGTGGGCCTAAATGTTTTGTAACAATTCATCTCTATGTACAAACTAGTATGTGTGCGATCCGTTTTGATTTAGTGATGCATACATTTCCACATAGTACGAACTTGTGAACAGCTGGCGCAACCGGCTGCAGTATTTTGCACTCTGTATGATTAAATGGATAAAACGAGTAATGAAAATAATGGCCTAATGGGCACTAAAGTATGTCTGGACAGAATGAGACAGCAGTTCTTCCTCGTAGGTAGTCAGGTCTGCCGTGACATGAAGCCAGTGAAATAATCCACAAGTTAGCGTATAATGTCGAGCTGTCCCCTCCGCCATTTGCACTGATGACTTTGCCAGGCTCCAATTAGTCTGTCCCTGCCCACACCAGACCCCCTCTCTGCAGCCTGGGAGTTTTTGGAGATGACTCAGAGAGGGGGAAGACCATCCTGTCTGGCTGCAGAGAACGCCTTTGTACCGGATGGAAAGTCAGTGTGGGCTTGTGGACGTGACGGGAGAAAGGGAGGGAGAGAAGAGAATAGAAAGACACTGCTGTGGAGGGTTTCACTATTAAAACCAGAGATGAAGCAACATTTCTTTAGCAGCTTAGAAGACAGTCGAGAGTTAACGCTTATGACTGTATTCATACTAGAGTGTTTTGTTTGTTCATACTAGAAGTCGGGGGGGGGGGGGGTTTGGCTGTGTTACCAGACTCCCTACAACAGCCAGAACAGTGACTGTGTTTTTTACTGGATTCAGTTAAGGAAACATGCCTGAGGAGAGCATCTGAAATCCCTGTGTATCTTTCTCATGCCTAGTTGAGTCATGGGAATGGAGGAATAGACGACAGGAGAAATTGAAATATTTAATAATGGACCACTGAACCCTAATGTTCTTATTTTTAAAGGTCGTGTATGTATGCAGCACCCCCTTGTTCCCTATTTGTCTTGTGTATTTAGGGTCCCTGGGGTGTTGCTGCAGTTCAGTCCCCACCCTGTAAATATTTCCTTGGTCTGGCCGCAGCCTTTGAAGTCGCAGGGGAGAGGAATGGGGAAAAGGTGTAGCTACACCTCTTAAACCACGCTCGAGCTGACGTCAGCAATGGGCAGCGCTGTTCCTTCAATCTGTTTATTCACGGCATGAATTGACATTCTGTGCTCAATCTGGAAAGTTAACACCCTAACAGAGCGTGCACTACAGTCCAAGTAGAGGTCAATGCTAAAAAGAATGGAGCAACTGGTATGTTTGCTTCTATGTGAGTGCTTTCCAACTTTCAAGATGATAAATCTTTCTACAACAGAGTACAGCTTACAAGTGCATTGTCTCGACTTTAGGCTCTTAACTTGTAATATCAGTGTCAGTGATGTGTCTGCTCATGTTGATATGATTTAAGTGAAGATTCTGAATTCGAGTTACATCATTTGGACGAGCAGCAATTTCTTCTAGTAAGTGTTTTTCAGTGCTGTATTTCAGGGTAAATCTACAGGTCAAAAAGTAGCTTCAAACAACAGCTATTTTGTTTTTGTCAGGGATACATCATGGGACTACTTTGCAGTATATGGGAATATGTTAAGACCAGAGCAGCTCACCCTGGCAAGTTCAGCTTTGACCACAAATAACAGTCTACCGAAGATCAGTCTGTCATTAATGATAACAGCAGTTTCCACTGGCACGAGTTGCAGTCGAAGACACGCTACCCTATAAGCAAACTAATATTAAGGCATTAACATTTACAAAATCTGAAGTCAGTATCAAGTTTTGCTGAAAACCAAAAGTGTCTTTCTCAGACAGGCCAAGCTCTTATGAGAGCAGCCATTTAACATCTTACCTCCCCAACGTCTGCTTTGATTAAGTAATGTCAGTCTGTAATGCTGTCCTGATCTGTCCTCTGAAGACAAAAAAAGCCATTACAACCATAATCTTCTAGTAATGCAACACTCCTAACACAACAACAGAACATACATTCCGTGTGTCATTGTCATGAATAATATTTTAACATGCAGCATCTAATGTGCCTGTGCCTGGAATCAGTTTAATTGAACACAACGCACAATGTCTTATTTCTTTATTTGTCTGTCTAACCAGACGTAGCATGAGTTTAGCAGAGGGAGGAGATTATGGCTGAGGAGGTCTTTCAGTCAGTAGGGGGGATTACATTTGTCAGCACAACCAAACACTAAGATGGCCGGAAACTTTGTTTATCATCTGTTAGTGGGGACTTTTAAACCAACTCTACCATATTTGGTTGTTGTACGTGTCATCAGTGTCCACAGGATCATTGCTATAAATACATGTACTTGCAATACATGTAGATGCCTGAAATTTCAGTCTGTATATGCATAGGTAAGCTTATTTGTACCTTTCTGATTGTTCACAAACCAATAAGCAATTTCCAGCTAAATAAATCCTACTGCTCGCAGAACCTCGCACATCATTATAGACACAGATTTCAAGTCTAGATGAGTTCATCTTCAAGTATTCTTCCTGAAGGTATGAGAAAAAAACAGAGCACCAAAAGCAGCTGCAGTTGCCCAACGCACCACTTAGTGTGTTCACGCCAACCAAACACCAGTCAACACAAAGGCTTCAGAAACTAGTTGTATTCACAGAATTCAGCGGTTACGTAAGCGCAGCATATGTAAACAGGGCAAAGGTTGCACTTCTTTATCAGGCACGATGGTGTCCGCTTACAAGAATTTCACTTCCTCACACTCGCAGCTATACAACAAAAGGAAACCCGAGCCAAAGTTGGATTTGCCTCCAACATGATGTATGCAAGAGGCTTGTGAGGAGGAGAGGGATCGAGGGGAGAAAAGGTTGATGCGTGTCAGGAGGCTGAAGCCGGTTTCTCTCAGCAGACAGATCAACCACATGTTCAACAGCTGGATCCCACTGTGGCCTTAGCTCTCCTTTGGGCTGCAGAGTGCCCAAAGTCTAGACTTTTATTATTCATACCTGCACTTTAATGATTTACCATTCGCACATTGTGCTGATTCAGTAAATGTGAATTATTTTATGTGCAGTGCACATATGCATCAAGACAAGTATTTCAGATATTACACAATTTAAGCTATTCAAATGGAAGATAAAGGTTCCCATGAGTCACTTAACTGTGTACGTGCGTCTAGTCTACCTATAGTAATGATTCTTTTCCTTTTCATTGCCATGATGAGAGCAGTACACTCACTGATAGTTATTCCAGATGCAAAGCACACAGCTACTCACACACACACACACACACACACGCACACACACACACACACACACACACACACACACACACACTTCCTCAGTCAAGTCAGTCAGGCAAACTGGGGGCCAGTGAGGCAGAAAGTGGGGTGGGGCAGATGTGAAAGTCATTTCAAAGAGCGTTGCTGTTCTCCTGCTTTTCATCTAAACTGTGGCATGATTATCATTCATACTTGCCATGTTTTGTAAGGAGGGGCGGGGGCAGGTGGGCGGGGGGGTCTGGGGGCACGTGTAGATAAACGTGCGGCGGGGCTGGAAGGCTGAATAAAGCGGAAGAAATGCACAGTAGTGGAAGCATTAGTCAGACACTGGCTAGACCACAGTCTCATGTTCACACATCTACTCACTGAGGGGGACCCAGTCAGAAAAACAAGTCTGTTCTCCAGTTGGAAATAGTTCAGTGATGGTCAAAGCTCACTTCAGAGGCTAGTAATGAATAGAGCTAAATGAAGAATGTTTCCTTTTTTCCACCACGTACGAACAAGACCAAGAATATGTGACTTTATTTCAGGAATATTGCAATAAACATTTATTTTGATAAATAGGTAATGGTTACTATTTAAGGTAGGGCTTATTTTCTTATTTAATATTTCCAACACAGCCAGTCACAGACTGAATGAATCACTACAGTACTATGGTCAGGGAGTGACAGTAAGATGAGGTAACCTTATAGAAATGTCCAGTTGAGAATTAACCTCGGTTTAACCTGCAGAACGGAAAGCCTGCACTCATTACATGTTCCAAGGAATAGTTCGACATTTTTAGAAATGTGCTTTTTTGGGTTTCCGAGAGTTAGATGCTAAGCTAAGCTAAATGGCTGCTGGCGGTTGCTTCATTTTTACCATACAGACATGAAGTTGGTATCAATCTTCTCGTCTAACTCTCGGTAAGAAAACAAAAAAGTGTATTTAGCAAAATGTTGTACTATTTCTTTCTTTAGTCAAATAATGTGGAAAAAAATATCATTCTTCTTCTTTATGCTGTGAAATAATTTTCCTGCGTTTTTCTACAAAGAGTGCTAAAAAAGTGACCAATGTGTAAATCTGGGTTTTGGCCAAACAGGATTATGCTGAGTTTATGTCTGGTGGTCTGGTTTTTGGGGGGGCGTGCCTGGACGGATCCCAGCTGTGGGTATCTGTCCTGTTCTCTTTGGTCTCACACGATCAGACGGCCAGTTTCCTCTGTCTGCGCCAAATGCAACACTGGTCAGACCCATCTCAGTGCCCCATTTCAAACTCACCTCGGACCCCCTGTCCCGTCTGGTATTTTTGTCTTCATACCTGGCTTCACTTTGATTACTCACATTTTCCATTTTATTCCATGTTCTGTATCAGATGTACTTCAGTTTAGCCATTTACGAGTATGGATTTCACTTTTGTCTTCTTTGTTTCTTTTTGTTGTTGCATGTTTTTAATTAACTCCATGTTTTTTATACCATAATGAATAATCTCTGCATCATTCTCATCTTGCGTTTATATTGAAGCAAAGTAGGTTTTAAATTGAGAACACCAGATCCCTGATCATGATCACGTCTCCTCACCTTCCCATCCTGCCAGGCACAGACGGAAAAAAACACTGGCCAGCAGGAATCTCTTCATGAAAGAGTGGTTTTTACCCGCTTTAACCACTGTGGTCAGCGGGAGGACCGGGGTCACTGTAGAAACAGTCTGACTTAGTCGTGGCTCCTCCTGCATTGCAGTCTTTAGTGTTTAGATACCCTGAAGCCTTGAACATTCCCTCAGGCTGACGCCATCTCAGGAAACCACCCTGTGGGCAAACGTTTAGTATTTCTGGGAGACGTGCCTGGATGTTGGTTTTTTTGCAGAGTTTAAGAAACGAGCTGTTGTGAAATTACTGAGATCAGCATTTGCATACCACAGAGCAGCTCAGAGTTTTAGCTCTTTTTGGCTCCCACAGTGCAGCCTCACGCCCAGCCAGGAACAAACTGCAGAACTCGGAGGGAAATGATTTGAACAATGGCAGAGGTATTAGGTAGCTGTTTTCCCATAAAGCCCTGGAGGTCAAAGGTTACCATTCCTTCGTGGTTTAGGAGTCTTCAGGCCACATGATGCTAACTGGGGTTGGTGACCCCCGGTCTTCATAGTAGACCGTGGACCACCCTCAGACACTCAACCCAACCTGAACTCTGTCACCACAGCTTCTTTCTTTAGCCTGTCTTTAAAATCTTCATGGATAACGTTTTTCTTTTTTAACTTCTCCTATGAGTGCTTTCTGTTTTCTGATCGTCCAAGAAATCCAAGATGCTAGGGGAGAAGTCTTTGAAGAGACATTTGGCCTAGATTTCTTCCACACTTCCCCGCAGGGAAAAGACTAGTGTTTCTTCCTTTGTGCCTTACTGGTTCATTCGAGCTTCCCAGCTCACTGTTATAATAGCATTGATATATTTCACGCCATATGTGCATATCAAGTAACTTTTCATAAAGTGCTGTCATGTTTGATGTATGTTGTCCGCCATCTCCATACGGGCCCTTACATCTCAGCTCTAAACTCTGAAGACGCAACAAAGATGGAGGAAAAATTCCAGACATTCATCCAACCTCCTAAGGCCTCTCGGCAACACTTAACAAGTTTAAACAAAGATTTCATCTTCAGATTTTTCAACTTGACTTGTATTTTCAAGCATATGTGCAAACTGTGCAGTTGCTAATGGGCCACAGTGGGATTTCTTTTTTTTCCAAAACGTTCACTATACGATCTTCCTTTATGACTCATAGGCTGTATTGTATTTACAATATATCAAGTGGAACAGTACATGTGAAGTCCAAAGTACAAATAAAACCAACTACATCCTCGAAATAACATTTTTGTCTTGTTCGCTTCCCTAATTATATAACCATGTTTATAAAGCAGTGACTCTATGTTGGTATATTTATGGAAACTTCAAGGTAGAATTCAATGAATGTTGAATGTGATGTAGCACTGCAGGTTCATGGAAACATGATTTACAGGGAATTTAAAAAATGACTCCATTGAAGCGCAACATTATTGCGAGGGCACACAAAGTATTTGTAACCATGGGCTTTTAAGGGGCTCCTTTGTTTGATTTGACATGGTTAGCATGAAAAAAGACACTATTGAGACACTTCTGATAAGGGGTCGAACTCGGTTTATGAGGAACAGTTCCAAACTGTTTTCATGTTACAACCTACCAATAGCTTGATATTTTCTGCCACCAATATCTTTCAGTTTTTCCACTTTTTTAAGTCAGCTTTTCCCTTTTCGCCCTGATTTTGTTTGTCATTGTGGAAAAGATTTCACAAACATCATTCAGAACACCATTAGTCACCACAAGTTGAGATAACACAGACTAATGAAACTCTGTTAGCATCTCTTGGAGGCAGGTAGATATCCTATTTGATGGTAAGAGTTGCCCAATTTCACTTTGCTAATTTACAAACACAACTAAGAGTCTACAGCCATGTTAGCGCCTCTGTTGGGCTGTATGTAGGCACAGCAGCGCTTTGAGCTAAATGCTAATGTCATCATGCTAACATGCTCACTGTGACAATGCTAACTGGCTGATGCTAAGCAGGTAAAACATTTACCATGTTCACCATCTTAGTTTAGCATGTTAGCATGCTAACATTGTCAAGGGATCACCAAAGTTAATACGATTCATCCTGCAGGGGACATGAATGTGTGTACCAAACGTCATGGCTATCCATCCAATAGTTGTTAAGAGATTTAACTTAAAACCAAAAATGTCAACCTCATAAAGTTTAAAAGAAATGCATGAAGCTTTATTATTATGTAGCTGTGGTCAGGTCTTTGGCTGGTGGTTGACTGATGCTGGTGTCTGATGTTATGAATGGCAATAAAATTTACTCTAAAAGAGTGGAATATTCTGTTGAATAAAACTCTTACAGTCTATGGTCGGCAAAATCGTCTCCTATACTTTCAGAGGTCAAACTTTCTGTACATTATCTGTAATATGGAATCCGGTGATGAAACATTTCCTCCGTTGTGTCTCTCAGGGTGTGACGGTGCAGGTGGAGGATGTGAGGATCAGGGCCACTTACTCTCACAGAAAAAGGATTCCTATCACTGACGGCTTTTTGGAGGTGAAAGACGGAGGCAAGTGGAGACAGATCTGTAACGAGGAGTGGACGGAGAGGAACAGCAGGGTCATCTGTGGCATGTACGGCTTCCCCGGGGAGAAACGCTTGAATACCCGACCCTACAAGTGAGTGATCAGCAGCAGGTTTTAGCGCCAGCAGCTCCATATATAATGAATTTTGAATTTTACTCAAAACACATTTGAGGTACACCACACATTCCTGTATGACACAAACTCAATTTTATGTTGAAAATATTACATTTCCTGGAAGGTACCATAGTCTTTGTCCATTCGAGGAATGTTACACCCTAGCAAACTGATGTGTTAAGGAAACGTTACGTAACCATGTTTGTTTACACTGGTCATCACTCCTCCCCTCATCCATTTAGCACACTGAGATTAAACAGACTTGAGCCTGCAGATTCTTGACAAGAAGCCAAACACTGCCAGAGGAAGTTTTAGAGGATGAAGGATGGACCTTGCTGGGAAACGACAATACACTGTGAAACAGTGGCTCTTTTGGCTGCATCTAATTGTTTCCTTCTGAGCATGAGTGTTACCATGCTGCCCTTCTTAAATATCATGGTCAATATGTAGCCTAACACAAAGCCGGCTATTTCCAAGAACACTTTGTGTCTTATAATTTTAATCTGCTAACATGGGAAGTGAAGTTCAAAACAACCAGATGCTTACTGCACATGAGACAATAACCACATGAGCAAATCTGGTAACTGCATGAAATAGAACATGTTTCTCTTGATCTTATTGAGCCCAGCCTATATATATATGGTATAAATCCAATATGGCCACCTGTCCTCCAAGAAGAACATGTCTTGGTTGGTTTGGTCTTCAGTGAAGTTTACACACATGAGTTTATGTTTTCATATGTTAGCCTAGTGTATTCATTATGCACAGCCAGTCAGTGTTGGTCTCTATAATCATCTAAAAGCCCCCCAGAACCACAGTCCAACCACAGTCAAATCAAGACCAGAGACTTCACAAATACATTTATTTACAAATACTGTGAGTCAGCGGGATGATCATGTGTAATGTGTTCAGGTCTGCATCTGGATCTTCACATTAGCGTTTCTGGCTTTGTGCAGCAATGTCAAAGATATGCTAAGATTAAGGCAAAGAAGGTGACTTTGATTTAAAATGACATGATCTCATCTGATTTGATGCAAATCTTACAAAGAAAGAACACTTTCTTTTTGTTGTTTATCACTTAAGATCACAAAGCTTGTTTTAAAGCGTGTGATGCTGCTGTGGTCTCACATGAGTTGACGGGGGTCAAAGATCATATTTAATCTATCTTTTATCTGGAGCAACAAAGGACAGTTCTATTCACCAAATGTGCTGACAACAGTTCAACAAAATTAAAAAGTCTCAATCAAATTTGGCATCTCTTCAAATTTCACGGACCACAAATTGTCCTTGTGTTCAAGCCGACTTCAAGCTACATTCTGTTTACAGCATCTGGATGAGCTGTAAGAACTGAAAGGCTATAAATGTAGCTCATGCTGGTTTCATTACATGGTCTGCTTCTTCCAAGGCCCGGACCTGCTTCAGAGTCCACTGTTGTTGGGCTCCTCAATGACCCTTAGTTGATGATTTCCATTCAAGTATGGGGGTCATGAGAATGTTAACGTGTTCTCACAACAATACCCCCATTGTGCTTCACAGCTTAGGATGGGCATTGTTGAATTCCTCACACTAAATAACTAAAATTCCCACTTCCCATAAAACAGCTCCATAATATTTTAGTAAAGGGTGAGAAAGAATAGTAAAATATTTGATGTGCTCTTCTACATGAGAGAAGCGAGACTGTGGGGTGATGTACATGGATGCTGTTTTAAAATAGTACTGCCAACCATTTTCCAACCAAACCTTTGTTGTGTAGAAGGTGTTTTTCGTACCTGCAATTCTAGTATGTTATGAAATTTTTTTTCTTTTTTTTTTAGAAACTCACTTGATATAGAAAGTCTTTCACATCCATAAGTCACCATTATTAGGTAACAACATTTTTAACAGACTGTTTTGAATTTGCTGTTGTGTGCTGTCTCGTGGAAATCTCTTGACATCTGAAAGTGTGTGCAGCCCAGCGGGTGATGATTAAGTTTTCGATGTCAGAGCCCCTCACCAGCACTTGAACACACCACTTTTCACAGCAATCTATGCAACAGCGTTACCATGTGACAATGACATAACATGAAATAACAAAAAAAAAAGACTACATGTTGAAAGTGATGCATTACCCTTCTGAACCAAGTTTCAAATCTACAGGTTTTGGCATGAACTGACACCCATGGGTGCCTGGAAGGGTTGGAAAAATGTTCACATTCCTCATTCATTAGCCTAAAAAACTATGACATGCTTTCTGTCTTATTTCCCTCTCAGATTGCTGGCCAAGCGTCGTAAGAAGAACTACTGGGGTTTCTCCGTCAACTGCACGGGCAACGAGGCCGACCTGTCCGATTGTAAGCTGGGCCGAGAGATAGAGCTGAAGGGCAACCGCACCTGTGAGCAGGGCATGCCTGTAGTGGTCAGCTGTGTGCCTGGACGTGCCTTTGCTCCCAGCGTCAGTGCCGGCTTCAGAAAGGCCTACAGGGTGGAGGTAGGTTAGATTGTGCACGCTTGGCTGCACAGTGGATCAGTGGTTAGCTCTGTCGCTTCACAGCATGAAAGTCCTGGGTTTCCATGTGGAGTCTGCATGTTATTTCAGTGTTTTAGGGGACAAAAGGGATCTTCAATTGATGTGATGAGACAGAAAGGAAAACTGGGCTTTAACTGCAATGCATGCTATAGACTGTATTTACAAATGCAAAATATATGCCCACGTGAGTTGAGCAGGTCATACAAGAAGAGGGCGGTTGAGGTCAATAATTGCATTGGATTTTGTTAGACTGAGCAGAATCAGATGCGTGGAAAGACTGAGTGCTTCTAACAAGGAAGAAAACAGTAATGTATTCTGTTAAGAGTAATCCCATCTGGAGGACGGAGTCTTCTCTCCTGGGAGAACAACTATAAACAGAAAAATATCAACACACTCTCCAACACTTCAGCAAGTCATTTAATGGTACCATATGGCAAATATGTGATTGAAATTGGACACACTGCAGATGTTTGTGTTTCTTCTGAATCAGACTCATTTAATTTATATTATACATTTTACATTATATGATAAGAAGCACAAACAATTTTCAGTGGAAATACATTGTTCAATGAGCATGTGAGACACTATTCTACATGCGTCCAGCACTGGATTACAACATTTCCTGTTTATTAAGGCCCTGTAGTTAAGCATCTGGAAACATTTGAATGGATGAACACTAAACATCTGTCATGCATCAATCAAATTATCAGTATTCCTGATTGGTGTTTTATTTGTTATGTTATTACCAAGGTGACATGTATTTTAAGTATTTAAGTCTGCAACAATGGTAATCCAATATATCATAAGTAAATTATTTTTGTACTTTCTTTATATCTCTAATGCAGTTATGAGCTAAATGTGCAGCATAGTGAGCCTGCTGCCTGATTGTTTGAGCAAATCATTGTTCAAGATATGACTAATTAAGAATATTGAACATATTTTATATGAAGACTATCTAGTCACTTGTTGCTGCATATTGCAGTTATGTCTAAACTGAAGTAAATAAATCAAGAGAATTTAAGATGCTTTCAATTGTAGATTTTAGCATTGATAATATACAAGACTGTTCTCTAACATTTTCACAAATGTTTCCATAGCAACCCTTGGTGCGTTTAAGAGGTGGAGCTATGATTGGCGAGGGGCGAGTGGAGGTGTTGAGGAACGGGGAGTGGGGGACAGTATGTGATGACAACTGGAACATTCGAGCTGCCACCGTGGTGTGTCGAGAGCTGGGGTTCGGTAGCGCCAAAGAGGCCTTGACTGGCGCCCGACTTGGACAAGGTATGATCTACAGATTAGTCTAACGTAGCACTACTACACCGATATGGAGTCTTAAGTGTGCTGAAATGAAGTGATAATAAATAAAATAACAAAAGGCTGATGGGCCGACCAAAATCAACAAAAGAAGGGAATCCACCCGGACCAACCCACAATGGGCAGTAGGATCTGCGTTCTTCCCTCTAACCTAATCCAATGCATTATCTAAAACTAACAGAAATAAAGCAGCGAAAGCAGGACTACCGGACCCATCAGAAACAACAAAAACAGAAATCAGGTCAGTTACAAACACAAACTGCTGCTGTGGTCGAAAGGTGGAAAAGAGAGTGAGTTGAGGTGCCTGCCCCTTCTTTATTAGTTTTCCCTCAATCAGACCAGACCAGATACACCTGAGGGGAAAACACAAGGCATCAGTCATATGCTCATCATAACCAGCAGGGTTAGCAGCAAAAAATATGTGTGGTATATGTTTGAAATAATTCAGAAAATGTCTCCATTACATTCAGTGCATATCTTGGTCACAATTCTTTAATATCCACATTTAAAGGATGCTTATCAAAAATGTTTCATGTTATGGGTTTATTAAAAAAATCCAGCATTGTCACAGTCACAACTCTTTCACATTTAAATAACTATCACTCAACAAACGTCCAAGCTCAACTTCAACGGCAGAACTCATTCCCAGCTGTGAAAATGAAAGGTGTGAACTGAAACCAGAGACCTCCACCTCCACCTTATCTTTGGCCTCTGTATCACCATCTGTTTTTGTCTCACTTCAATCAGTCTAGACCCTGAGTCAGCATATAAAGGCATTAGGGAATGTATGGAGTAGCACATTAATGTTTATACCTTGACCCAGGACCTGATTCTGCGAAATGCAATATACCACAGCATTATAAGAATCATATGTGCGCTGGAACAGCTGTCCTCTCCTCACAACACACAAGAGTGCACAAAATGTTCTGGCGGAGAAAAACAGCCTTTATGGGTTTCAGCGGAGGAATTCTTTGTTGGAGGGTGCCCAAGGTTATTCCAGGGATTTCTTTATGAGCTGACCACTGGATCCGAAAAATGGTGCCACACACAGACTGTAGAGGTGAAATAGCTGATTGTGTTTGTTTTCAGAAGTTATTGAAGTGGACTAAACAAGAATGTCAATGAAACTGAAATAGCACTTGTATGTGATTCCCGGATTTGTATGGGAGACTAGTTTTTAGGCATGTATTTCTATAAATGTAATTTGTATATATTTTATGTCATGCAAATGTATTTCATCTATGTTATGATCATCTGTCAGACCTGGGAAATTGACAGTGTGATTGCAGCAGCATTGTGTTCTTCCTGTTGTGAATTTATTTTTTTCCACTGGCTGCCAGTCCGTCTTAGTCTCTGGCTGTAATTTCAGAGCTCACATCTCCAGAGACATTCCTGCTCAGTCACATGGGAAGAAACACCAGCATGGAGAGAGTACTCACACATGTTATTGTGGAAACTCCACTACCCTGAGATTACTTTTTTTAACTTGGAAAAAAAAGATGCAGAGAGAGAATTTGTATTTTTTTTTACAGGCCACGAGTGTCTCATTTTCATTTGACAAAGCTGGCTTCTTGTTTCCTTGAACAGGAAATCTTCCATCTGTCTTCAGATGGACATGTTGTTCTAACAAAGCACACAAGCAGGCGAGCTGTTTTACTCAGGAATAGTGGGCAGGCTCATGTTTCTTAACATCACTGTGTAACCAAAAAATCTGATTTTTTTTTCCAGCAATGGAAATAGATGACTGTTCTTACAAAATTGTTTTCTATTATGTCCAAGTTTTAGTCACAGTAAGTTTCTTGTGTTTGTTTCCCTGTAGGAATGGGGCCGGTCCACATGAACGAGGTGGATTGCTCTGGGTTCGAAAAGTCACTGACTGAGTGCCACTTCAACCGGGACGCTCTGGGCTGCAGCCATGAGGAAGACGCGGCTGTCAGGTGTAATGTTCCTGCTATGGGCTTCAACAGTAGAGTGAGTTCCTCTTTCTATAGTATAAAAAAATAAAGATTTGTGTAGAACTGGATGACACATATGCCTATCTCTGTCCTTAGCTTCGGTTAAATGGCGGCCGTAATCCCTACGAGGGCCGTGTGGAGGTCCTGGCAGAGAGGAACGGCTCCCTGGTGTGGGGCACAGTGTGCAGTGACAGCTGGGGGACCATGGAGGCCATGGTGGTGTGCAGACAACTTGGCTTGGGCTTTGCTAGCCACGCTTTCCAGGTAAGGTCCCTGGAGGAAATGTGGCTCTCCACATCTTCCTCCAACAAATCATTTTTAAGATGAGCATAAAGGAGATGGTTTGGGGAGTAGTTTGGGCTCTGGCATAACACATGCACTCCAAACTGGACTTCCTCATTTATGCTGTCATTCCAGTTTATACCTAAGGGTAATTCACTCACACCTTCAAATGAAACTTTTGAACTGTGGAATACACTGGCCCCTGCAGAAACAGAGCTTTCCACAAACAACAGCAGGACTGTTGTTTACTTGCTATAGTTATTAGATTGTTCGAGATGGACTTGAGTTTGAGTGCAGGAGATGAAATGTAAGTTACATCTATGTGTAATATGGGACAAGATGAAGGCACTCTGGCAGCTCTACCCATTTTAATGCCTCTGTGTGTGTGTGTGTGTGTGTGTGCGTGTCAGTGGATGCCATTAACTCTCACTCTAACAAGCTCGAGCTTTATTGATCCCAGAGGGCAAAATAAGGATGCCGCTGTCTTAGAAACATCAAAAACACACAGTCAGCACAGAAAGCGGGTCAGGGATTGTAGACCTATGAAACAGATGAGCTTTTAACTCCTCAGCGGGAGTGACGGGGGAAAGCCTTCATTTGCTGTTTGAAGTTTAGTGGAGCTTTCTACCACTAAAGCCTGTGGCATGACTTGGCAGCGTCACAGTCCTGTCCTGCTTACGTTTAGCTCTTTAAAGGAGACCCCAGTGCTTCCTTTATGTCATGAGGTGAGAGGCTGGTAAAGTTAAAGACCCCCCCCCCCCGCGTTCTTTATATATTTCTATTTTAAGCCTGAAGCCGGTGTGGTATTTGAGGTTTAATATGATATAGGCCTGGAAAATATGTGTGAATCATGGGGATGTGCTGTGATAACAGTAGGAGGTTTTATGAGGGGAACTTGGACAGCATCTGTTGGAAGCTGTTTATCTCAAAGTGTTTGGGACAATTATGGGCAACATACTTCTAATGGAGCAACACGTAAACATGTCCTCGTGAGTTTGAGGTCACTGCCTGAGTGTTCGCCCTTTAGTCAAGTTCAACATTGTGCTTGTCTCAACCAGTGAGAAACAAAGTGCCTACTTATGATTACAAGTAGCTATTTCACTTCATAAAAAAAGACTATCCTGTGCCAAAGTCAAATAATCAGGTCAGGGTATCATAATAACATGTGCCTTTGTCACCACACAACGTAAGTTGCCATTACATAAGAGTTCTCATGTCAACGGCAGGTTTAGGAGAAAGAAGGTCTGCTCTTTGTTATCACAGCAGAGCAGGAACTCAGCCCCTCTAGGACTCTTTCCTGTCTGACTCTTAAATACTTCTGCAGGCAGACCCCATCACCAGATGGAACAAATGACACAGAGCTCAAAGTATACTTCTGTAAGTCTGTTCACCTCAACCCACCAGCAAAGTACTCCCACATCCATATCCCTCGGAAAGTATGAGGGTTTTTTCTTTTTTACAGGTCGTGTCCCTGTGGTCTGTAAAATGCTGTAATAAGGCTGAGTCAGGCCTGTGAGGACAACAGAGCACCCCTTGCTGTGTGTGTGATCTGTGGAAGATTTGCCTTGTGGGACATCTGGGATAATATGTCTGCAAATTAAGTACAGGAGGGAAATTAAGATAATGTTTCAGTTTAAAACGTTCCCACACAAATTTCCACAACAGTTTGAGCAACATGATCTTCATGTGTTTGATTCCAGCTAACTCAGGCATAAATGGATGAAGCTATGTCACAAAGCTGCAGACTTGAGACTCAGAATTAAGAATTAGCAATAAAGGCTAATCTAATCTAAATCAGATTTAAAGGAATAGTTTGACATTTCTGAAAGTACAGTTATTCACTTTCTGGCGGAGAGTCAGATGAGAGGACTGATAGCACTCTCATGTCTGTATGCCAAATATGAAGCTGCAGCCAGCAGCTGGTTAGCTTAGCTTAGCACAAAGACTGGAAACAGCTAGAAGGTAACAAAGTCTCTCTCATGTATCATGGTACTACATGGGAGGCACAAACTGGGGCCAGGGTTACATTTCAGTTTTTGTAACAAACACCTGGGTGTTATCTGTTTTTTCTGTGCTTCTCCTTTATCAGGAAACATGGTACTGGGAAGGTGATTCCTCAGCTGATGCGGTCGTGATGAGTGGAGTGAGATGTTCAGGAACCGAGCTCACGCTGGATCAGTGTCTACATCACGGGAAACACGCTCACTGCCCCAAAGGAGGTGGACGCTTCGCTGCTGGGGTCTCTTGTACTCAGAGTAAGAAACTGAAGAATACAAATACTGTATACATTCAGAATCTTACAGTTTTTCATGCAAAACATTTTGATATGTCACAGTAGGAAAAGTTGCGTTAATGATGGCTGAATTCCATTAAGCTGCTTCAGTTTCAGGGTCCTGGTATTGTTCATACTGGATCACTGTCACAGCTTAGTGGGACACTTAAATAGAATAGAGTGATTGTTAATGTTATTAGCAAAACTGGGGAATTTTGAGTTTTTGTTGATACATGCCGTTCCCAACCACCACCTCCCTTATTGCTTTCTCCCTCCCAGCGGCCCCAGACCTGGTCCTCAATGCCCAGGTTGTGGAGCAGACCACGTACCTGGAGGACAGACCCATGTACGCTCTGCAGTGTGCCCACGAGGAGCACTGTCTGTCCAGCACTGCTGAGAAAGCAGATTCCAGCTCCTACCGCCGCCTTCTCCGCTTCTCCTCCCAGATCCACAACAACGGCCAGTCAGACTTCAGGCCGCGGGCGGCACACCACTCCTGGATTTGGCACGAGTGTCACAGGTGAGACCTCAACCAGACCTACAGTTTGTGGTTTGCTGCTGCTTTTATCATAGTGACTGTACTCTTAAGTGATTACACAGGGGCAAATGTTTTGAATGCCAATGCTAAATATGCTTAGTTGAGTTGCTAAATATAGGTATATACAGTATATAGGATATTTCAACATTGTGTTTTTCCTCGTCCAATCCAGACATTACCACAGTATGGAGGTTTTCACCCACTATGACTTGCTGAGTCTAAACGGTACTAAAGTGGCAGAGGGACACAAAGCCAGCTTCTGTCTGGAGGACACTCATTGTGATGAGGGTAAATACAGCTTTCTTCCTTCCCTTTTCATTTGTATTACATATTGTGGCTTTGTGGAGACTTATGCTCCTGACTTCTGGTTTAATACCATTTCCTTTCTTCAGAGAATACAGAAAAAACATAAAATCTATAATATCAAACTATGCATGATGATAAGAAGAAACTGTGTTGTTGAATGTTTGATTTGATAAAAATATAATAAGTGTGTATATACTTGAATAAAGCTAGGTCTGAGAGGCTTAATACCAAAGCTTAAAGGGCTCTGAATGCTGACAGGTATCCAGAAGAGGTATGAGTGTGCAAACTTCGGGGCACAGGGCATCACAGTTGGCTGCTGGGATACCTACAGGCACGACATTGACTGTCAGTGGATTGACATCACAGACGTGAAGCCCGGTGACTACATCTTCCAGGTAAAACATTTGGCCTGCTGGTCTAGCCATAGCAGATATAGAACATGTGCTTCTGGAAAGACTGTCTCATCTCCAGCCAGCTAGTCTTAGACCAAACAGATACCAAGACTTTCCACGTCTCTGCATCTGCTCGTGTTTGGCATTCAGCCTAACTAAACTCCCATTCAGACTTAAACAAGCAAGCAAGGGTTGTTGAAGGACACAGAAGCCTCTGATGGACACTTTGGCTGCTGCAGACACTAAAGCTCTGACATCCTCCCCTAGAAAATCATCTTTCTTAATCAGTTGCAGCAATTAAACCCTTAACTTATTCTTTGTGAGACAGTCCCTCTGTTAGTCTACTGCCAGTCACTGAATCTGTATTATTTGGTCCTTAGTAGCACTTAAGAATGTATTACGAATGTATAAGGGGACTTTGCTTTCAGACGCTTAACATTGTTTTTTCCCTCTCCCAGGTTATGATAAACCCTAACTATGAGGTTGCAGAATCAGATTACACCAACAACATTATGAAGTGCCGTTCCCGGTACGATGGACAGCGGATATGGACATACAACTGTCATATAGGTGAGACCATTACCTTACGAGGATCACAAGCTCCTCTACATTAGTGTTAAAATTATATTAACTAAAATGGTAAAGCAACAAGTTCAGTTGAAAATGAGGCTGCATTAAAGCAGATTTGTATTTTTCATGAAAGGAAAATTCACCATAAAATGATTTAATATTTTGTTTTGCACAGCTTAGTCATGGGGGTTTGAACTTTTTTGCAATGAAATATTCAATATAATTTTTTGTTTCCGACCTCTAAACTTGGATTACAGTTATTATTCAACAGATGTAGATGCAAACATCCTCATATTTATGGTTAGAGTCAGGACTTTAACATTGTTAAGATAATTAACTTCTTTAAACACAATGAATCAAATTAAAAACCATGTATAGTTTTCATATTTTAATGGGACTGTGAAACATTTAATGCTACAATCACGTCATTTTTTCCCTTTCACATCAGGCACAACAGATTATTTCAGGGAAATGACATAAAAGTAACAAGTACAGAGGGCTTAACATCATCTGGGGTGAGAAAGCATTTGAACACTTTGCCTCTACGGCAACAATTCTTAGGTAGTTTTGTTATTTAGAGGAAATAAATATTAAAAACTGAACATCTTGTAACTTGTTTACAAAAAATAAGACAAGCTTTTAAAATGAACTAAAACATCAGAACAACTGAATCTCTCAATTGAAATGCTGGCATTTAGTGTTATCTGTTGAAAAGATTACACTCTACATGACATTTGTTAGTTGGAGTTGTGAACTCCACATAAAAATCTTCCTGTGACTACAGCGCACAATGTAATAGATTTCTTTAACCAAATCCTGAGAATGAATCTGTGGAGGACAATCTGTTGACATTAAAAGGAATTACTACTTACGCAGAATAATGCAACAAATCTTGCATCACCTGAGCAAGGAGGAAAGAAACTCCCTGCCTGGAAATTAAACACCCTTGAAACGCACTTTAGTTTCAAGGCAACATGCAATCAAATCAAAACAAGCTAAGAGCTTCTCAAGTTTCTTCCTTTTTTGTTCGAAATCACCGTTTGCATCAAACTCGTTAATACTCACAACAATAATAAATAATAATAATAAAAAGAACAATGTTTAGCAAGAGACCAGCAACTTTGAGGCTGGTGGTGATTCACTGTCTTGCTCAAGGACACTTCAGCAGGTTGGACCTTGCTGATGTGCGGCAGTCAACTCTTGCCAGTCTCCTCGCTTCACCATGCAAACCCGCTGTACTGATCAGTGAAGCAGACAAACAGTGCTGTACGGTAGTCGTGCTCTTAAGGATCAGCTAGCCGCTGGTGGCCACAGTGGAGCCACTACAGAGGGCCAGTGAATGGAGGCAGACCTCTGCTGGACCTGTCTGTAGAAAACAGAAAGACTGTTAGATGATGTTTTAAAGATTTATCACATCACAACATGGTTCAAAATAAACCTATTCCAAAAAAAAGTTAGTGGACTTTTTTTAGACAAACGATTGCCTGATTTGGAGAACACTCCACTTCACTCTCAATAAATCGCAAATGAAATGTTTTTCTCGTTCTGACGTTACTGGTCACCTCATCACATGGGGGGTAGTCCTTGTTAGAACAGCTTGTCGGGATGGTGCTATTTTATCAGATCAAAAAGAGTTTAGATTTGTTTGACCAGGAGCTTTAGCATTTGATTTGTATCACGTGACATAGCATTGCTCTTGTCTTCATCGTCCCCTCCCTGTCTGATTTCACAGGTGGCTCACTGAGTTCGGAAACAGAGGAAACATTCCCTGGATTGCTGACCAACGAGCTTTCACACAGGTAGACCAAAGATGGACGACGCAGACTGACAGACATTAGGGAAGCGTATATTAATATTTGACAACCACTAGAGGGGGCTGTACTGATTTGCTTCCTTGGAGCAGTGCTGGATTGTTGTTGGGCTGAGGGCTCTACTGGTACAATGGACATTGACTCAATGGGAAGACGAACTGCTTGCTTACTCAATCTGTTAACCACATTCAGCCATGTGTGTTCTTATCTCTTAATGTCTTAGTGCCTTTGTTGTCAGTGAAATGAAGGTTTTGACCTGGTGCTTCTTGGGAGAGGTGACATGGAGGGTTGCAGCCAAATAACTTATTAAATTAAATGTGCCGACAGTTGCCATCTAAGCCAAAGTTTCAAGAGTTTGGGAAAAGCCTCAAACCAGAAATTGCTTGGAATGGATGAAAATAGTCTACTGCTAAATCTGGTGCTACAACTGAATCTTGCACTGTATGGTTTCCCCCAAAACAGCTGAATTGAAAGGGGGGTGTTTAAATCACATTTGCTTCCACAGTATTGGATTGTTAGAGGCTTTAACTATAAACTGAAAACACATACAGTACATTATTATAATTACTGTAGAGCAGCATGCCAAAATCTATGGAAACAACACAACTGACAAGACAAATAACTCTTTTTATAAAGATTGTATTAAAAACTGTAATATAGGCTACTAAAAATTGGATTTATTTTTACGTTGTCTGTCAGTCAGGGCCCTGTGTTGAATACAACAGATTCATCTATGACAACAGTCACTTGGATTTGTTTCCTAGTAAAGATTTAAAAATAGTAGGAATGTGCTTTTTTCTTCCAGGATTTCATGTTCCACATACTTGAGCTCACTTTTGAAAATGTTTTATTTATTGATTTTGTTTTTCTTAGTTGCTACAGTAGACACACATTTCCATCTTTACGATCTGTGCATCCCCTCAGCTTCTTTCTCAATGTCTGAGTTTTGTTACGTTATTACCGTCAGGGACTATGATATAATATGGATGTACTGTAAAAGCCACAAATGTATGTGAAAATGCCGCTTCATTGTTTTGTAAATTTTGTCTTTTTTTTTGTGTAGCAAATTCAAGGATCCTTCATTTTAAAAGGGTGCTTGTCATTTGCTGCCTGACTGTTTTTATTTTCGTATGCATGGATGAATGTGGAAAAGTATTACATTTTTGAAATTAAAAAAATGGTCAAAGCATATCCCCGTTTATATGATGCATTAAACTATTCCAAGTTTAGTGTTCTGATCACTAGCAGCCAACTCACTATGGTAGTTATAGTTGGACAAAGACATGACAACAGTGTTACTCAAGTACATGCAAAGAGAACCCTTGCATGTGATTACCTAGCAAAAGACAGCATGGCCAATTTTTCCTTGCCCGCAACAAGAAAATCATAGTCACGGTGGAACACAGGCTGACTTTCAGGTCACAAAAAAAGGAATTCATTTCAAACAACTCCTCAGCCAAGTCCACAGTGCTTACTGTGTGGACTTAAAATGCCTAAAACTTTCTTTTGTCACTTGTGTCAGTCTGTTCACCTGCATCTGCCAACAGTGTTGGCAATTCCTTTCAATATCGCTGCACTCTGGCTCGTCCCTGCAGCCCCAGGGCTCTGGTCACCATCCGCTGGGCAACAGCACAGTCTGTCCTGGGACGCTCCTTCACTGGCTGGATAAACTCTGGAACACGGCACAGAAACAACCATCGGATCCACATCACCCAGTGCTAAAACAAAAAACAACCAAATTCCCAGACTGAATACTATATACCACAGACAGGCTCCCAAAATATCAAAAATGTACGGTATTATCTCCTAATCCACCACAGGGCACAAATAAGCTAAGAGAATCACCTACCTGCTGATCTAATGGCCTTGGCTTTGGCTTTTTTACTCCCTTCAGCTAGCGCTCTTGCCTTCAGCAGTGGATGGCAGATGGAGAGGGCATGGAGTGCTGCGTATGACATTGCTATACGTTAGTACATTTTGAGTCATTCATCTTTTAGCCTCAATCCCAGCACCATGATCGTTGTGCAGCGAGGACTCTTACCTGCTGACTCGCTGGAGAAAACCCCCAGGGCGTGTGTGTTGTCTACCCACTTGATCTTCATTCCACCATCACTGAGACAGACAGGAAAGCATTTTATGAATTTCCTTCAAGTCTCACATTTGAACTGTTTTGTGTAGAGTAAGTATAGAAAATATGTAAAAAGACACTCATTTAAAATGTAAAAAGTGAATAAACTAAACACTGTGGACTCCTTTGCTAAAACAGAAAAGCTATGGAGACAAACTGACAGATGTGTAGAGAGGTTTAGAATCTAAACTATCTGCTCTCACCTGTACTCTGTGAAAGCATCCAGGAGTTCATCTGTTTTGAATATAGATGGGAAGTCATAGATCTCGATCACGTGGCGAAACTCCTCCGGGTTGATAGTGACACACACATTCATATATATAGAGTCATTGTGAGGGTGATCAATGGAAACAGTGACTGCCTCTTTCAGATGGGCCTTGATCTGATAGGACAAACAAAAAACAACTGGTTACAATTCATCGTGCTAATGTGGCCTCGACATGAAAGAGGTTAAGGTAATATGAATGTTAATCCAAACAAAAACTAAGTACCAAGCAATGATAAGATATGGTAATTATATCAATATGTGTATGTCAGTAAGATGTATAAGTTAAGTATTGGTGGAAGAAAAAAAATAGAAAAACCAAGAGTAGGCTTACCTCTTCAGTTACCTCTTCAGTCACATCACTACATGGCACACTAGCAAGGTCTTCCTTGTCCTTCTCTTCCTCCTCCAGAGTTGTTTCAGCAAAGCAGGGGACAGTCTGGTCCCAGACTAGGGGCTCAGTGTCCTGCAGCGTCAGAACCTCAAGACAAAGCACTGAACTGTCAGCAACATGGTTCAGGATACCGTCCGCTACACTGGGGAGTGATTCCTGTCTGGATGTGGATGAGGACTTTGTGTTTTCTGTAGTTTCAGGACAGGAACAAGAGTCAGATGAACTGCTGATGCAGCTGCAGCTACTTGAGGCGGGACTGGGCAACTCTTGGTCTCCTAAGGGTCCTTGCGAGTTTTGTAGGGACAGTCTCTCCCGAGCAGCTCGCGGCATATAAAGGGGTTTGTCCGGCCTCTTAGGTCCTCGGCTTCGCGGTGGGAGCGAAGATTTGGGCTTGGCACTGTCCTCTATCTCCTCCTTACTTCTACTTCTTAGAAGCTCCTCACACAAGCCATTGTTGCTCTCAAAGTCACTGTCTTCCTCTACCTCACCCCTACAGAAAAATACAAATGTCTTCACATTGGAACACCCATTTCATGTATTTTACAAAAATGTAAACAAAATATTTAAATAAAAGCGCGAGAATCAGGGATTTAGGAAAACAACAGACACAATAAAAAACAGCAATGTAAAAGTGCACATACTAAGCAATACAGCCAAGATGGTTAGATTAGTTACTTTCAGGCTACGTTCAGTACCTGAGTTCAATATGACAGACCACCACCCTCCGGCACCAGCTCTCCCCTACAGAGAAGGTGGTGAACTCAGGCTGGTCCTCTACGGTCTTGTGGATCAGGTATCGCAGTCGGCTGGGTAGAGGGGGGAACAGCAGCACACTGGACAGGGACACAGACGGCATGACAACAGAGAAAAAAAGTAAGGCCATATTTTCTTTTGACAGTATAAAAGCAGAACAGTTTATCTAATGTGATGACATGTTCAAGTTATAAAGCCCTTTGTAATTCATTTCATTATATAGTATATATATATACTGGAAGACAGTCTACCCAGGTTTAGTGTTTATCAAGAGTTGGACAGCACTAGACTCTGGTCTGATAAAAGGTTTTACATCTGAGAAGAGGTGTGAGTTACTGAGGCAACTTTAGTAGGATACATTTGTTAATAAAAATGGTGTGTAGTTCTGTTCTTGTTGCTGGTGAGGACCTAGCCTACCTTTTCGTACTTTACATAGTGATGAATGCTGAATACAATACTTGCACAATGGTTTTCCTGTCCTCAAGAGAAAAACATGCTTTATTCCGATATAAGAAATCTATTTTTATCTTCACGAGGTTCAAAAGGTAGGACTGTCTAACTGAGATTGTACGTCTTTAGAAGATGACAGGAAGATGCACTATGGAAATATGGGTTCTTCACAATAAAACACATTTTGTCTGACCAGCAAATAACTGTACCTTACCTGTTGTGGTTGCTCTTCTGTTGGTATGTTTGCAGCTCCTCCTTGACATGATGCACGAATTGACTTTCTTGCTTTGGGAGATAACGGTTATCGTGAAATGCCATCGAAACAAGGAAACGCCAGGGTGGACAGAGAGGGACGGGTCCTGTGGACAGTGTGGTGAAGTTTACGTATTACTCACCTGACGTTAGCTACAAAGGTAGAATCAATCAATCAGTCATTGGCCAAATGCAAATTCACCGTAACCAGTAACGTTAACGTTAGCGTAAGTTACAATACCTTGGTTAGTTAAAGTTAGCCAAGTAGAGCCGACAGCTAGTAAGCTTGTTATGATGTGTTTTCATTCCCTAAACCACACGTTACCAATTCAAAACAAAGCTAGCGTTAGCCCACTTTGGTTATCGTTAACGCATGTGAGGTAAATGTCAGTCTACCAGACACTAGCCAAAGCTTGTAGTAACTCGAGTGGGCTTACCGTTAAGGTTAAAGTGTAGCTACTATTTTGCCTTGGGGTTGTTTTAGTGAGTTGCTGTGGACTGGAGCGCAGGGGACAACAAAGTCTCAGGCAGCAGTGGTTCAGTAGCTAGCTATCATTATTTAGCTTCCGGAGGCAGATGTCCGTCCCTTCAGAAGCAGCAAGATATCCGGTCTCTTTTCTTCAGAATAAAAGCGACATTCCTACAAATCTATACCTGACTGCAAAAAATGTAAGTGCAGTTTGTGTGGTAATCATTTTTCAAAATTATTCAAAAAAACAAATACCGTTTTTCAACCCGTTTCCCACACATAATACTAAAGCTCATTCTCTTCAAAGCCTTATGCACTCTGATATTTGTAATGAGGTCAAACACAAGGAGCTTTACAGATTTCAGGAAAAGGTCTATTTATTTAGATAAAACAACAATATTTGTAAGAAAGGTACACCGGTTGTATCAAACACCAACAATAGCAATCATCTGTGGAGTTCAGAGTGTTTAAGGTTTCTGTGGTGTTTGGTGATAATGAAAAGGGAGATGACATTCACAATATAGATACTGAATCTTATGAGAAACATGAAACATGGCTGTTGAATATGACTTGGGAGGTTTAGTGCAGTTTTACTGTGACAATGTGACGTTTCTCAAAATTAACTATATCACATTATTATTTTGTGCTAACATGCTGTATCTTTGAAGTCACAAAAAACTACAGTGTGTGTTTCAACATGACCCCCCTCCCCCCAAAAAAAGTCACATTCATGCACAGATAACAACATATTTGCCTCAACAAAGGCTACAACCAGTATGTTAATACTGTGGAGTACAGCCCATAACAGAATTACTGTTTATAGACTGTGCCAACAACTCAGTCCCAACCTATTTCTCCAACAGTTCTTGGCGACTACACATTATTTGACTTTATATTATTTGCAAAACGATACACAAGTCAAATTACTTATATTTACCATGATCAGAAAGTTGCATTTAACACAGTGGCACTATTCATAAAGACCGGTCTTGATCAACAGGACATGATTTAGACAATGCTGCATGTACAAAAACACATGTAAACACATTTGCAAACATAAAAGGCTAGGCAGGCAGAAGAGTACATATAAATAACAGAGAAAAGGATCAGATCACAATTATATACATCCAATCAGGTGAAGCAGATGTTTAAATATGTGCTGCCAGACAGATGAAGAGTATCTGGTCAGAGTCATCCCCCTATACAGAGGTAGAAAGAAAGAAGAAAAGTCTGTAAGCATTAAGGATAAGCGATGGGTACAGACAATGGAGTTAAGGCTTATTTTAAGTCCTACTACAGGATTAGCATGATGGAATTAAAAGTGGTCAGTGATCAATTTGACTGTGACTAAAAAGTTAAGGGCACAAATGTCAAATAGGAGCTCCAAAGCCTTTTGCAGTGGACCTGACTCTTCATTAAAAATACATCAGAAGGACTCCATACCCTAAGTTTCTTTATCTTCCAGAGCCAATACTTCTGTCTTCAAAGATGGTAATTTCAACCTAGAAGACAGCAAGTTAAGGGAAATACACAATGCTACATGCACATTTTCTCTTATATAATTAACAACAATTTACTTTGCTTAGCATACACAAGGTTACCGATGTTTAAATGTACTACCACAATTAAGGAGTTAAGAGCCACATTTTCCTAAGGTTGAGTAGACACTATTTAGTTTAGAGGTGGCGTGTAAAATTAGGTGCACATCATAGAATAACCTGGCCAAGCATGTAGATTGAAATATTTATAGCTGTGCTAGGCAACATCGCCAAAACCTACCAGTAAGCCTAATTTCGCATTAGTATAACTTCAATACTTTTCTACCCCACTGTTTACTGCCATTTGCCAATACACTGTGTACCTAACTACAGGCTTGATCTTGAACAATTATGGCTGATCTAGAAATAAGTCACTACAAAGACCACTAAAAAACTGAAAATCAAGAAGCTGATAGCTGTTAGCAGATCAGCCTCATTGTATCACAATGTGGACATGGAAATGTGCTGTGTAGACCTAAAAAAAACAAAACAGACATACTCTTCAGACAACATGGGGTGTCTACATAATGACTCCATTACTGTCAATTACCCTCGTGATCATGCAATTCATCTGACATTAGCCAGGCAAAAGATACAACTCTGAGGCCTCTCTCTATGGGGTCAGTCAACAGCAAGCCCCTGGGAGCATATATCTTCTCATTCTGGTCCTTAATATACCTGGTGATCTTCTTTAACACCTGCACACAGTGAGACGGACAGTAGTACACACAGTTAAGATATGTAATGATATGTAGATCTGTCCAACCCACCACAGACCCAAATGTGAGCTGATGATATAAGAATCTGAATCTGAATCAGAATCAGAAATACTTTATTGATCCCCGGGGCCAAATTGTACAGTACTGGTGATCCCATTCAAGAGTAGAAAGCAACATAAATTTAGAAATAAAAGTATGTACAAAATAGAAAAAAAAATTAGAAAAAGAAAATATACACATTTACAATATTTAAGTGAAAAATAAAAGTAAAAAATATATACAACAGCAATGTATATGTATGTCTATATATATATATACTTAAGAATAAGTAATAGTGAGGTAGTATATGTAGAAGATTTCCAGTCTGTTTATTCTCAGTCAGTGACACTCAGAGGGAAGAGTTGGACAGTTTGATGGCCACAGGCAGGAATGATTTCCTGTGGCACTCAGTTGTACATTTGGGAGGAATGAGTCTCCCACTGAAGGTGTAAGCAACATTAAAGCCGTTTTACCTTTTCATAGTGTGTCTCCATACAGAGGAAGATAGTATAGGCAGTTAGACAAGCCAGGCAGCCCTCCAAATAAGACTTCCCCCCTAGTTTCTCTGCCTCTGCATACAGGTTGTTTAGAGTCTGGATGGTTTCCTCAAACTGCTGCTTATCGAGCTGTAACCACACAGTTTAGACATTATACGCAACATTTTAACATTCAGTCAACGATCATAACATCCATGTAAACACTGTACATACATACCCTTGGCTCAAGTTCAGAGGGGAACTTGGTGTGGAACTTGCAGAGGGTTCCTGAGCTGTAGTCTCTCTGAACAAACACCTTGGAGGAGACAGCTGGCTGCTGGAGGTCCTGTAAACTGTGTGTCTGGACAAGGAATCCAAATTTAAACGACTGTTTTCATGAACAGTGTCTGTCTGAAGGGTTGGAAAAGGAGCACCGACTGTAAAGCTAGCTACACATAAACTCTGAGGGCAATCAGGACCCTTATACTAATATCAAGCCAAGGTTAAACACCTATAACTACATAAACTAGCGTTTCCCTTATCAAGCTACCACAACACTGAGTGTCTTTGCTTCTATCATTCTAATCCGATGACAATTACCGCCTATGTGATGTTGATTCTGGCTACTGCAGAAAATTATAAAATAACGTTATAATATATTATAAAATAGTATTAAATACCATGATCCGTTCAAGATATGGGGTAGCTAACCTAGCTAATAACACGTTAGCTTACGTTTGCTGACCGATCAACACCGCAGGAAAGTATGACAATGTTAGCCTTAATCATCACCCTAATCAATACATCACTGTAAACATGTTAAATATTCAGGGATCTAATCTCGCGTCGATCTATAAAACTAATAGAAACACCTTACCTCAGCCATAGTGGACGTTTCCACTGAGCTGCTGCGCATCTATGCTCCAGGGCCACCAGCCCGATATGACTTCCGGCCCATTATTTCAGAATAAAAGTGTCTTTTGCACAGATTTGTTAAGTGAAATGCGATAATACATTGCCAACATTTCTTTTAGCTGCAAGCCTGTATGCCTATAATTGCAGCTAGATAGACAGTTTTGCGTTCCCTCGCACATTTATTGTTCAATACTCTTAAAAAGCCGAGCTCCGTCAGTAAATAGCCGCTGGCTGAAGCTGTGGGCTACACGGCTACAGCCACAATGGCAGCAATTGCCAAAGCTGTCATTTCATGGATAGTCATAATCACAGCAGCTGTACAGCCTGTCTCAATCAGACTCGGCAGGAGTCAGTGAGCGCTGGCCGCAGCTTAAAAGATAAACCCACAACCTCTACTACATCATAACAGCTTAGGCTCTCATGGATCAGAGCAAAGATACGCTTTCTAAACCGATCAGAAAGAATGCGAAACTGTAAAGTAAAACTTTATAACGAGGTAAAGCAAAAGCAGCCTTAAAAAAAAAATAAAAATAAAGGGTGACCCTATGAATTTGCACTGATTTAGTTTAGACGATACAGCCCAGTTACTTAAAAACCTTATCCAAATGTAAGCTCAAGCCCCACTGAATAGGAATACAAGATTGTGAATGGAGAGGCTGGGGTCGGCTAGTATAAACCGTAGATATTCACTGACCCTTCAACAGAATTTGCTCAATATCTGCGTGATACGTCACGAAGCAAAAACAATCCTTATGATTCTTTAACTAGGTCATTAAAATGCACTTAGTTTTTCGTTTGCCATCTATTTTATCAAGTATTGTGGGGCTTTGCAAAATTGCCATCAATTTAAGTTTTATTTCGAAGGCTGACACGCCCAAACGGAAGTCTGTCATGCCCTTTCTTCCTCAATGCGAGAAAAAAAGCCCAGCAACAAAACGCCAAATAGTCTACCTTTAAACAGTTAATGGAAGCTGCAACCTACTAACACCAAAATAAATTCACACATGGCACAGAGCTAAAGAGACTTTTAAATTGAATCATGGTTTTATTTGACTCGTATGTGGAACCGTTCGCTGTATTTGTTTTAGTCGAACAGCCCGAAGCCCATGTCGTCATCTGATTCCTCAGACTCCTCCTTAACTTCCTCCTTAGCAGCTGGAGCGGCAGCGGTTTCAGCAGCTGCTGCAGGTGCTGCGACAGCAGCAAAAGCAGATGGGTCAGCCAGGAAGGCTTTGACCTGTGAGGACAAAAAGATGTGAGTTTAGTTTATTTACACCATGTGGTTTCCTGGTCAGGCAACAATCTCAGAGTAAAGGTCAATTAAAGCATTCCACTACAACTTTGAAAGGCATTTGCTGTCTGAAACCAAGTGATCCTGACTGACCAGAAACTATAGAGTGAAACATGTTTCCCTTTGTAGGGTGATTAACAATGCAGCACTACACCAAAACCTATCCTGCAGGTTAACCAATGGGGTAAGTTTCTAGTTTGTATGCATACCTTGTCTGCCAGAGGGAAGGAGTAGCCCGTCTCAACAGCGACAGCCAGGACTCTCTTGTAGCCATTGATGACGGAGTGGGGTACAGAGGCCAAAGTGGGGTAGCCAATCTCCAGACACACACTAGCAATGTTCCTCACACCCTGAATACATCAGTTTTATAGTGAAACACTTTAGATTCACATCAAAACATGACTGAAAGTGATCGTTAATGAAGTTCTCAGTTCAAGGGTTTGTTGGATGGTAATTTTACAAGGTTGTATAATGAAATTTATGTTTATGATCTGTTATGCTACTAATAGTTACAACTGCAATGACTTCATACAAGCACTGCATCTCACCTCTAGGAACCTGGCATGCAGAGAAGCCTCTGTGATGTCGAGCACCTCAGGACTGTAAACGCTGCCATTGTCATACACCTGCTGGATGATGAGTCCATAGGAGAAGGGCGAGATGTTCAGCATGTTGAGCAGTGTGGCCTCGCTGGCACCAACCTTGTCGCCTGTCTTGATCAGATTGACGTCACTCTAGGAACAGAAATGCTGGTTAGTTATGGATGCAAATATTTGACACTTGAGTTTAACATCTGTTTAATTTTCAAACTCACCAAGATTTCAATGGTTCCCCTAGAGATCTTGGTGGTGATACCCAGAGCCTGGAAGAAAGAAGTCTTCTCAGGACCCAGACCAGTGTTCTGGGCTGGCACAGTCACTTCACAAGGGGCGATGGCTCCAGCACGGGCAGCTGCAGGCACCTGGGTATTGAGTGTAACAGTTTAGTGTGCCATTTGTGCTAGAGTTGAGTTTAGGTCTTAAAGTTATGCTTGAACATTGGTGTGAGGCTCATTGTTTTTAAATTAGATTAATAAGATTTTGAACCAGTGTCTGAAACCTTACGTCCCTGGCAGTCAAGGGTGACAGACAGGTATAGCGAGGAAACAGGTTACTGTCTGCAGGGGGAACGACAAAGCAGCACCACACAAGCTGCATTGTAACTTATCCTGCACATTGACACTACTTTATAGACTGTCCTATCAACTAGGTTCTTACCATGTTGCTGATTGCAACTGACCAAACCTTAAAAAAACCATTTGCTCGCATTAACTGCTGAAATATTAAACTATAATCCTTTTAACATGGACCCTTTTTTTCAAAGCATGCAATTTGTTTGATGTTACTGTACAACAGTTTCTCTAATTAAATAAAAACCAAGTCTCCACTGGTCATTTTGGATCCATGTCATCAAGATCAGTTTGTATTTTGAGGGCTTTGACAGTTTGAGTATATCAGTACACTTGGTTAAACATAGTCAATACAACAAGCCTGTTTTTTGACTGCATTAGTTTTAAAGTGACTTTGGCATCAACTTGGAGCCAATGTTATATGGGCTGTACAACTAAATGAACCACACTTAATGTTTTTCTATGCCAGGCTCTCAAACTGCCATCATTTCTCTTGGGATCTTACCTTGTTGGCCAGCAGCATGTCCCTGACCTCAGTCAGATCCTCCTTGGTGAAGACAAAGCCCACATTTCCTTTAATGTGGGGCAGGAGTCTGTCAAATCATGGGAGCAACAGTTAGATATACTATCAGATTGTCATTTCTACAAATAAGAAAAGTTGCTTAGTGTCTGAAACCTTACGTCCCTGGCAGTCAAGGAGGGTGACAGACAGGTATAGCGAGGAAACCGGTTATTGTTTGCAGGGGGAACGACAAAGCAGTACCACACAAGCTGCATTGTAACTTATCCTGCTATATAAAAACTGATGGCTCAAGGTAGCAAAAGTAGAGACAACACTCACTTCTCCAGAGCAGGATTGTTCTCCAGGTGGCCACGGATGGCTTTGCGCATCATGGTGTTTTTACCCATCAGCACCACAGCCTTGCCACGCAGAGACAGACGAATGGTCTGCATCTGCTTGGAGCCGACATTGTCTGCACCCACAATGAAGCATTTTGGATAGTCATCCAGAAGTTGCTACAAATAGAGGGTAAAGTACATTAATGAAACAGGATTAATACATGTATACATTAATATACAGCATTAACAGAAATATTAGATATGTGTAAATATGAACTTACGTAAGCCAAGTCCTACTTACGATGATTTTCATAAAATAGTTGGACTTCCACGTGGCCCTGTCTTCCCTGGGCATCTTTGCAGTGCTTCCAAGGATCGCTAAACAGCTGGTTTAAAGACAAGGTAGTATCTAAAAGCAAAGAACGAAAACGTTAATATCGCTTGCTTTAGAAACCGAGCAAACGACACGATCGGCAAGATACACTCTGACATGTGGCCGACAGCTAACGTTAGCCGGCTAAAGACAAGCTAGCTGCATTTTAACAGGCCGCGCTAGGTTAAGTCACAACACCGCACTTTAAAAAGAGACAAAACACATTTAGATGGTATAGGTGATTGTAATTGTGTAATTCCCAAAACCTGATATGGTACATTTTTTTTCTAGATATTAGGTTCTCTGTTTTCTGAAAGAGCGAAAGAGGTCCTTACCTCGTACAGCAGGGTCGCGTGAAAGAAAGAGGAAGAGGAAGGACGCAAGAAGAATATATACAAAATAAGTCACCAATCACAATGGAGCTATGGGCGTCACTCATACTACTATTGGATGGTTGCTGTGTCAATCATTTCTGTTGCTACACTATCACCAATAAGAATAATCCCACTACAGCCAACACTTCAGTAAGTATATCACGTGTTGACTTCAATCAGTAAGCGTGGAGTAAATAATAATGTTTCTGCCTTTTCAACAGGGCTAATGGTTACGGTAACTCGCAAAATGAATGCCGATGTAATATTAGCCATATGTTTTTAGCTAACTTCCAATCGCAGAGCAAAACGATGGCACAACCGGCTCTACTGCTTCCGTGTGAGGTCTGGAGCCACGTTTTTGGGCATCTGTCAGCGTCAGACAAGTTTAGCGTCCGGGCATCCTGCAAGTATTTCAAAAAACTTGTTGACCACGGATCTCTTTGGAAAGACTGGTCAGTAGTTCTGGGTTTTCAAAATGGCTCTTACAACAGTCACTTCTGGGCCAGTCTTCGCCGCAGAAAAGTCACCAGTGTGGTGGTGAGGAGCAGCAAAGCTAAGGACTGGAAACAGCTTGCCCTGTCCCTCCCTGCTCTCACCACCGTGGTGATGGACCAAAGCTCCAAGGCGTGCCTCGACTGCTTAAAGGACTTTACAAATCTGAAGCGCCTGGCTATTAGAAGCAGTTGCACTTCTTTTTTGCTAGATGCGTCCACAGTGTGTCAACCCCAGCAGCTCACTCACCTCAGCATTTGTGATGTTGCATTTCCCACTCCAGCAATGGGTAGCTTCATTTCTGCTGTCTCCCAGTTTACAAATCTTACATCTCTGGTTTGTCATCAGGTGGGAATTTTTGAAGAAACGATCCGGATGCTTCAGTCCATACTTACCTGCCTGCCTAAGCTGAGACATCTCTCATTGTCCAGTGTGCACATACTGTGCGCCCTTCCCAGACCCAACCCAGGTCCTGTAAGAGGAGCACGTGGACAAGCTGGTGCCCCAGCTTTGTCCAGTTTGGAACTTATCAGCTGCATGGATCATTCATTACCAGAAGATGCAATGAGGCTGATGCCTGGCCTGAAGAGTCTTGCTGTTTTCTTCAGGCACTCGCATCAGGAGATGCCAGAAAGATGGCCATCGCCTGTGTGTCAGCTGAAAACATGGCTGAGAGACCTCCCTCAACTGTCAACTCTGGTCATAGTCAAGGGCCCACCTGTTAGGAAGTATGTCACCTCCATTCCAGCCACAGTAACCAGCCTCACACTGTGTGTTGCAGGATTATCCTTGGACGACATGGCAGCTGTAGCAGTGCAGGTACCAAATCTCCTGCACCTTCACATAGACACCTGGCCCTCACATTTGGGAGCTCACACAGCTCAGATCACGCAAATTTTTCCAAAGCTCAGAAGTCTCAAACTTCGCCATGAACATGTACCAGAGAAAGATTTCTTAAAGCTTCACCAGCTGCAGGACCTGGAGTACCTGGAGATTCTGGATAGCCACCCACACCTCTCTGAGCTCACTGGCAAGCTCCAAGCTCTCACAGAGTACAGACTTCAGGTCGCTACCTCTCCTCGCCAGCGAGATGTGTTGTCTTGTCCCTGCGTTAGTCAGGTATACAGAAGTGCTGACTTTTAACAGGCCAGTCGGATTGTTGACATATTGTTGTTTGACCAGTGGAGCCTTAGCAATCACGCTATGCTCACTGAGTTCATATTGTTAATTTTATTCTCAGCCTGATTTGGGCATCTGTAGTGCCTTGCCATACTCCACACTGTTAACCTTAATTGGTGGTTCCCAAACTGGGGGTCAAACCCTGACAAGGGGTCACAAAATATATGTAAGGGGTCATGAAATAATTAAGAAGATAAGAAAGCAGAAAGAACATGTTTCTGCTACACACAATGTTAATTGTTTCAGTCCTTCCAAATATGCATTCCTTTGTTTTAAGGGGTCATAAGCCAAAAGGTTGGGAACCAACATAAATGCTGTACTAAACTAACTGAGGCACAAAGTGCACCTTTATGACTACTTATTTTATTTTATTATGCATCACACTCAGGTAAAGGTAACATCCTCTGTTCATGTCACACAAAACTGACAGTGACATTTGTGAGCCATTTGCTACAATCTTACAAATAATTAAAAAACTCAAGCTGATTACTTCCACTCAGCATGTTATAATATTTTGTGAAAATATTATGTGCCAAAGATCTGATTTAATGCAAAACACTGAATAGTAACAGGTGTGGGTGAAAAGAGAAACCACAAAATCACTTTTCGGACAAAACAATGCCAGAAATAAAGTACTTATTTTATTTGCAGCAGTTATAATAAACAGTCAGTAATCAGGACCCACATAGGCGTACACCCCACCCACACAAAGAGCCAGTAAAATGAGAAAATTCAAATGGTTAAAGATCACATGAATGTCTCCATTTACAAAGCAAAGTTCACATAATCTCATTAACAGTAAAAGGCTTTGATTTTTTTTTTATTCTTTAACAGAAGCAAAAACTATAAGGCAATATACTGTAAGCAGATAAATATACATGGGGCAAAATCAACTCACAATTCCTGTTCATTTTCCCCTGCTACTTCCTGTAAGTCTGAATCAGCTACAAGTGTACGCCATACTGCCTGCTGAATGACTCAGTACAGATGGTTTCCCCTTGGCTTGTCTATTACAGTGTAAACTTTTGGGTGTTCGGAGTTACGTTACACCACAGCAGACAAAGCCTCTCCCAGAGTTCAGCCCATAAAGAGTTAAATCACAGGAGAGGCTGAGAACTCCACAGTGTATAAGACCTTATTGCATTGACACATTTGGCACAAGAGCAAACATCTTCTCAAAGTAAAAACAATCTGAATGTGGATCCTGTGTATTCATTCCTTGCACACCTAGTGATCAAAATTAAAGACAAGCAATAATGTCAAAAAAACAAACACACATTGTCTCATAAATGTGGCGAAACAGAGCTACAAGTAAAGATGAAACGAGTCATTACATAGGTTTTGCTACAGGCTTGGCCCTGGTTCGGTGTCATATTCTGATTCCTGACCAGCTAACACTAACATCCAGCTTCCATCAGTGAACCAAGCGCTGATATCAACTCAGACAGCAGGATCATAGTTCATGACTCATAAAAAAAAAAAATAAGGGCTGCAGTCTGAAGTCTAACACACTGGAATCCAAGCTGGTACGTGTGTGTGTGTGTGTGTGTGTGTGCGTGTCTGAGAACAGGGTCAACTATTGTTAGCCTACATGCCAATAGAGCCAGCTCTTTGCATATCAGTGTGAGCCCAAACAGCTCAAAAATATCTATAGTTTCATCAAAAGATTCATCGGAGCACATTACAGGTATATAAATTTAGATTGTGATTGTAACAGCGACCGGCAGCTAGTGCTGATGAAACTCCACATGAAAGAAAGCATGCTTCTAATCCGAATGCACAACCATATTTTACATCTTGAACCAGCCTCGTTAATAGATTTAATACAGTGGTAAATTCATAGTCAAATATGGAAAAACTGTTGAACTGAATTGAACTCATTCAATGTTGGTTTGGCCTGTTATGAACTGCACCATAAGGTCAACATTAATAACCATAGTACATATAATATCCTTATTGACCTACTTTTTTGTCATCATGAGTCGCAACTCTTTAATTTTATTTGAACATAATGTAAATGACACAACACACACTTTTCAGTAGGAAAGAAAATGTCTTAGTTTTACTTTCTAATTTCACCTCCAGTGGGAAATAATGAAGTCATAAGAGCACAAATGTGAAATGTAATGTCTGTGGAAACTGAGAAAGTATCTGGGTTCATTTTCATAATAAAACAGTAGAAAAATAAGGGCTAGCTACTATCTTGCTGACACCTGTAAAACGCACCTTAAGACAGTCTCATCAAGAGATCTGTGGTTGGAGTGTGCAAAGAGTTTGAACTGGTATTTGAAAGAAGTGAAGAAGGAGGAGGAGTTCAGTGTGTGTCTGTGTGCATGTACATACAGAGTGTTGTCATGGTTATTTTAAATGGCACCTCAATAGTTTCCAAAGCTAGAAAAATACATCTTTTTCATAGATTAAACCAACACTCATTGGCCAAGCACTGGGTATTCAACACTCAACATGTTTTAAAACTGCTTAAGTCAACTCTCAGTGGTCCATGCAATCAAGCAGCTGTCTCATATCTGCATGAAACCACCATATGGTGCAAGGTCTTGCCCTGCAACAGGGAAATAAAATCATTTACAGATCAGGGCTCTGAGCAAGTCTTAATTCGAACCTCATATGCTTATATATGTACACACGTACGAGGGGGGAAATTAACAGATTTTCTTTGCTGCACACAGGAATAAAAAGCTAAATAAAAATCTCTTTGGGCTCTGTTAAAAACGTCTTTAGCAAAAGTGTGAAATGCCAAGCCTGAGAGGTTGGACAATCAGGGAAGTCCCTTCAGTGTCAAGGGTCAGTAGTCGGAGACATTTCTCACCCTTATGATGTGATCCACCAACGTCCTAAGTCTCACAAACCACTTCACTGACTCGTACATGCTAGACACGTGAGTGCACACACATCCACACGTGCATTCAGACATGTAAATAAATGTGTAGACGCATGTGCACACACACTTATACACAAACACACAGTCTAACTGAAGAGTTTAACAAAGCAGCCTTGGCAGTAGGGCTTGTCATTCTGCTCCTTGAAGGTGCCTTTGTTAAGCTGCTTGAGGCAGAAAGCACACACAAAGTGCTCTGGGTGGAACTTCTTGCCCATGGCCGTGATGCAGCGGCCGGTGATGGGCTTCTGGCAGCCGGAACACAGCGAGCCGCGCCGCTCGTGGTAGTGCGACTCACAGTACGGCTGGCCCTCGTGGTCAAAGAAGCTGCCGTTTATGAACGGCGTGAAGCACTCCTGGAAAATTGGAAGAGAAGAGGTAGAATTTAGGATGATGGGGTTGACACAAAATGGCCAGATTCATTACAGATATGTTGAGTGGCTCACCCTGCACACAAAGCATTCAGGGTGCCAGAGTGAGTTGAGAGCAGAGATGTAGTTCTCCAGGATGGCCCGGGCACAGCCACCACATTTAGGGGCAAACATGTCAAAGTAGTCCTTTCTGCAGAACGCCTTTCCATCCTTCTCATGGAAACCTAGAGGGCAGCAAAGACACACAGTGACTCACTCTGTATGCTTCTTTTGATAATGAAAATTCAACACTGCTCTTTTTTCACACAAGCCAGGTGTTGTGTTATTAATTGATGAGCAGTTGGTACCTTCTGGTCCAAAAAAGGCTCCACACTGGGCACAGAAGAAGTGCTCTGGATGCCAAGTCTTGTCCAAAGCGGTCACCACCCTCTGTGAAACAAAGGAGAACCAAACGGACAATTATTCACTTTCTGCTTAAAGGTGTCACCCTTAAACCACAAGGAAAAAGGTGGTTCCTCGTGCTGCTCCAAGAGAAAGTACAGTATATGCTTGTATGTCTGTCAGTATAGGAGAAACTAACAGAAAGTCAGAGGCCAGGAGACGGCAGGCAAAGTCCACAGAGGCAGTGTGGGAGGTGCTGGAATGCTATGACTATTACTTCATGTTTTCCAGGCCTGATAGCATTTCTCAGCGGCTTCAGCTGGGAACACACTCATACTGTCCATGTAACAAGATTTCAAAACATCCACACCTGCTAAGGGCAAGAATTACTCACTGCAAACCACTGTTACAAACCCCTTTATATTTGAGAGCACAAGTGGTTCTTGGTTTTGCCACCAGGGGGTGCAGTGTTGAAAAAGAGGGCTTTTTGAGGTGGGGCAATTTTAAATATTCATCATCTGTATAGATACAGAGTGACTAAATTGAAAATATCACTCCAGGGGCCAAAAACACTGCAAATAAATCAACAAAGTAAATCATAAAATCAGTTCCAAAATCATGAAACTATTCACAATCAACTCAGATGTTAAACACAATTACTTCATGATTTTCTTTATTTAGAAATTATAGAGGATACAATCCCACCTGCACCTCTGGTAAAAAGTTATTAGAAATGATTTACTAAAGAAAGGAAGAAAGAAAGATGTCATGAATTAGGAGACCTTGGCAGTGACTCATGTTGGCCTTTCCCCAGGTTAATATCCACTGTCTACTTTCCTTCCAGTACTTCTGGCTCCGTATGTGTGTGTGTGTGTGTGTGTGTGTGTGTGTGTGTGTGTGTGTGTGTGTGTGTGTGTGTGTGTGTGTGTGTGGTGACAAGTGAGAGAGGAGAATAGTATGCAGTAAGATGGACATATGAGTTAGTCAGTCTGTATGCACAAGGCAACCTGAAGTCCCTTCTCCTCTACTGCCTCTAGGACTGTGTGTGTGTGTGTGTGTGTGTGTGTGTGCGTGTGCGCGTCTGTCTAATCAAAGTTGATGTCTGCTTGAGAAATAAAGGCAATTTCCGACATGTAGTGATTTTTCCAGTAAAGCCTTAATCCATTAAGTTATGAATAAATAAATATCATTATCCACCCACCCATGGTACACACGCTAGTGTGTGTGTGTGTGTGTGTTAATGTATGCATTACTAACATCCAGTATGGGTCCATTACAGTAGTGGCATCGCGGTGAGAACAGGTTGTGGTAGTCTTTCTCACAGTAAGGCTGCCCATCCCGCTCAAAGAAATTCCTGGAGCCTATCTCCTCCTGGCAGTGGGTGCACACAAAGTGCTCGGGGTGCCACGTTCTGCCCATGGCAGTCACCACCTGGTGTGGGGAGACACAGCGCATTAAACTGAAATGAGCTTCTTAGGGAAAGACCTGGCTCAGCAGAGAAAATCGCTGCAGCCTTGCATGCAAGAGGCAAAGGGGATATTGCCAACAGCAGCAGATGCAGATCTTATAACAATGTTTAAAGAATTAAAACATTACACATTTAAGGTTATTTATTCAAAATAATCCCAGTCCATTTCAGTTGGATCATGATTGATGATGAAAAGAATGTTCTTTAAACAGAAGTCTCAAAGTAAGCAAGTAAGTAAATAAGTAGGTAAATGTAATAACACACAGAATAAAAGCTTCAAGTTTTATATTGCTCAATTTATTGGTTACCAATTAAGTAAAAGCTGAATTATTGGTAGATTGACTGTCTTCTTGGACCTTAAGCAATCAGCACAGCCTGAGATATGTGGAACAACCCATCCAACTTGGGCAAATGCATCTGGAGTGCAAACTTCCTTTCACCACATTCTCAACAAAAAAAGCTAAGATGATGTTTTATATTTGATATTCTAAATTATGTTTGATTTGGTAATTTGTGTGTATACATTACAGATTACAATCCTGTGTGCACATGTATCGAAAATCATGCAAGTTTAAATTCAGTATGTGCACCAAGTGAAGTCTTATTTGAATGTGTACTTGTATGTGTATGATTCAGTGTCATCATCACCTGCCCAACAATGGGTTTCTTGCAGGCTCCACAGACACCTTTAGCCACCGTTTGGACTCCGAGTCTGTTGAGGTCGGACTGCAGGCTTCCCAGCATGTTGTCCAGCTTGTTGGCAGGTTTGGGGGGACCGGTGGGAGAAGTCTTTCCCTGGGACTGGATCTGGCGGAGACGGAGGACCAAAGTGGCTTCATTATACCATTCAGATATATGACAGGTTGACAAAACAACAGAATCAAAATAGCATTGCAGTTAATACTTCTTCGGACATTCAGTCAGAAGTCTTCACTTAGATCCATGATTAGTTTTGCAGTCATAGTTTGTAATGTCATTCTTTGTCTCGGTCTAATCTATGTTACTGTGTTTGGTATATGTTCTCATCATTTTGGATGATACGTTTTTGGACTTACCTCCTTGTCGTCTTACATAATTTTGTTTGTTTGTCAAAATTGTTTGTTACAACAATCTTTCCGTAAATTTCTGGAAGTACAAGTAAACAATCTATATGGTGGTCAGCTGTCTCCTCTTTCAGGTAGACGGAGAGAAAATACCAAGTCAAACCACTGACATATCAACCAGGAAAAAAACACGTTCTTATCAACTCTAATCCATGTCTGCAGGCTTTGATGATGACTCTTTTATATTAATATTGTGTGTGTGAATGTGTCCCCTTTCAGATGGTGTGGTTATTGGAGCTTCATGACACTTAACATTCCTCTGAGAGAGAAAATAGCATCTCTGCTCCATGTACTCTCTGTTACACACACACACCCAGCTTACCTCTGACCAAACAAAACAGCCAGGCATCTCACAGGACTTTGACCTGAATGCAATTATACTCTAGTACCCGTATCAATATCCTACTTTACAAGTCTTCACCAAAACGACTTCAATAAAGACACTATGGATTCTAAAGGAGGTGACAGTACATGGCATTCAACTTCAACATGCTGCTATCTAACCTAGTGGGACCTGTTGACGGAAGTCCTGTGGGAGATGCTATAATTGTGGTGGTAACTGTGCTGTCATGTGGCAGATCAGGTTTCAGTTGCACTGCGAGCCTACCATTCCTGCGCATGGCAGGACAGTTAGTGTAACGGGAACATGGGGGGGGTTACACTCCTCTTGCCTCTAAGCTCTTAAACTCTCCACTCCACACAGAGCTCACAACCCATGGCGCCGTCAGATGTCAGAATTAGAAGAGGGACTCTCTACCCTGAATGTCAGCACCACTCATAACCTCAACTGACTGGACTCAGGCTACCTGTTGCAACTTGGCATGAATGGACTCCAGTGGTAAAAAACAGAGCCAATGACCAGATCAAATTATATAATCAAATTATATAGCTCACATAGAGTTGTATACAATTTTACAATGTCTTGGATTTGAACCAAATATCCTGTAAACAGTAAAAGTAAAGTAAAACAACTCAAAGTGTAAAAGAAAGCGGCTGATAGAAAGTGAGAAGAGAGTATGAGAAAAGGAGAGGTGAAGAAGGGTGAGCCGTGCCTGCATTGGTGGGAAGATGGGGTCGTACTCGGTCTGACAACCCACTGAAACAAAGACCTTGGGAGGCGGAGGTGGCGTGATGGGCTTGGGAGGGGGGCTAGGTGATGGAGGGGGCTGGACAGGGGGAGGCGTGGGCTCCCTGGGGGGAGGAGTAGGCTCCTTGGGGGGAGGAGGGGTAGGTTCTCGAGGAGGGGGAGGGGTCGGAGGGGGAGGAGGTAGTGGCGGAGGAGTCTGCTTGACTGGGGGAGGCTTTTTGGGTGCTGGGGGAGATTGCGGAGGGGGGAGGACTTTTCTCTGTGGGGCAGGTGATTCTGGAGGGATGACGATCTGGGGGAAAGAAGGAAAAAGGAAGAGCAAAGAGAGAAGAACAAACATAACATACAGAAACGGGTCAGTGTAAAGAAAAGGAAAACAAACTGTTTAAAGAGACTGCCAAAGACAAATATAATCTTAGGGCAATGTGAAACATTATATATATTTAATATTCGCCAGTTAATTTCTTGAGACCAAACAAACATAAGCCAAACCATCAGAGGGACACATCATTTCCAACTGACTCCTGCTGTGCGCCTCTAATGTCTACCTTATCCACAGATGGATGGGCCCCTTCTTCCCGTGTTCGCTGTGGGTTGGACATGACGATGACTCCCTCTGTCATCCAATCATCTGGCTGTTGTTTACGTCTGCGCTCCACTCGCCCAATTCCCAGTTTCCCCTGTAGCTCCTCAATGAGTCGGTCTTGCGAGTTGCTCTTATTCACAATGATCGGCCCCATTTTACGTCGCAACATTCCCTCCCTGAACATTGGATGCACATTGGAGGTCTCTTTGGTGCGGCGTATAACCGACTTGAGCTGGAGAGTAGATGATATAAGGAGGTGTGGGAAGCTGGGGTTGTGCCAATCACCAGAAAGTCCATGTTGGGTTACAAACACAAGCACGACAGGCCCAGCACAGGATGTCTCACTCAAGTGTCAAAAATGCTCAAGCTCCGGCTCCAGAATATGCTTTTTTTGTCAGGCATTCGTGTATCCAATCAAATTTGCCTGTCAAAGCCAAACACAGCCTTCAATTCCATTCAAGTTCATTCTCTACTGTCAAGTCCACTGAAAACTACTCGGGTATCTGTGGCACTGCATGCTGGATAGCTGAAGTCAAGACAACATAGGTCTATTACAAAATGCTTGCACATAAGTCTGCTAAAGCAAGGCCAAAGATCAAAGAAGTAAAGTTCCTGTACAAACCTTTAATAACATGCACGTTCTTCAGCAAAAACATAACAATATCCACCCTGCTGTTTTTGTATTGACACCATCAGTGATTAAAAACATATTTTTTGCATTATCCATTGGTTGCGCAAACATGACAGGCCAGGCCCTGTGACTAACCCAGCAATGTCGACTGAGGCGAGTAGGGGCGTGCGGAAACATCCTTTCAGCAAAGCTTTCAACATCAGCCACAAATAGTCTCTACAGGGAGATTTCTCCCTCAAGCCATTTTGCAATTGCTATGCAATCACACCACATGCATCACACCACATAGATGGAGGAATTTCTACTCATCAAGACACTTTGTGTTTTTGTATTTTTGCACAGCTCCTTGAGTATTTGTAGGAGCTGCTCTCCCAAAATGAGCTTATTTCGGCAACTAGAGATGCACTGTGTTTGAACAATTATCTGACACAGCTGTTCTGCCATTATTGTCAGAGATAATTAATATCTTAGGTCACATGGCCAAATAATATAAAGACCACATGGGGTGCTAAAGCTTTATGCCAGCAGCATATTTTGGGAGAGTCAAGTTGAGCGTCCTACTTGGCCAGAAGCAGATAGTCGCTCAACAGCAGAGGGCTGCTGTGTGGGCAGTTCCAGCGTCGCATCTGGTGTCCCTGGGCAGGAGGAGGGGGTGAAACACTCATCCATCCAGCTGGACTCAGTCATGGGTGTCAGGGTTCCCTCTCGGCTGAGATCAGGGTAAATTCCGTCTTCCTCCTCCCAAGATCTGTCTTCATCTCCAGGCATAACGGAGGCAGGTGGCTGGTTCTCACTCAGTTGGGTGGAGTCAGGAGCTAAAAGTTTGTCTAAAGCATCATCCAATAAAGGCTCGCGGCATGGCCACGTTAAATCCAGCATTTCACCTCCCTGCTTTTCTGTAGGAGGGGAAGGCAGGCTGTTTGATGGTACAGCAGCAAGTGGAACTGGTGAGGCTCTGGGACTGCTGGTGCCTGGAACTGTGTAAGTTTTTCTGATTGCTGAAGCAGGACTCTTAGGTACTGCAGTTTCACTCTTTCGAACTGTTACTGGACTTGAAAGCCTTGGGAGTATTACTGGGCAAGAAGTCACTGGACTTGAAAGTCCTGGAATTGAAACTGGACTAACACTCTTGGGAACTGTTTCTGGACTCGCCCTCTTTGGGACAGTTACTGGACTAGAGATATTGGGGACTGTCAGTGGACTTGCACTTGGAACTGGACTTGAAAGCCTTGGAACTGTGACTGGACTAGCAGTCTTTGCAGCACCTTCTGGACTACAATTTACTGGAACTGGACTATAGCTTTTTGGGATTGGGCTTGGGTTTTTGTGAAACTGACTCAGATTAGAGCATTTAAGATCAGGTGGACTAGGACTCTTGGCTCTAAGAATGGGACTTTGGTTTATAGAAACAGTAACAGGACTAGGGCTCATGGAAACAACTACTGGACTGAAGCTCCTGGCAGCAGGTACTGGACTAGAACATCTGCCAACAGTAACTGGACTTAAGCTCTTTCCAAGTGGACTTGAGACTTTACTAGCAGAAACTTTAGTGATTGACATATCTGTAGTGCTGCTGACCTCAGTTTGACGAGGAGGCTTTATAGTCCTAGAGATGCTGAGGCTTTCCACGTGAGAGGTCTCAGAGGTGACACTGCCACCATCCTCTATCTGTTGGATCTGGGAGTACTGAAGGCTCTTGGACGATGCAGGAGCTGAACAACCCTCTTCATCTATATGGAGTTCCAATGGAAGAGGGGTACAGGAGGGAGTAGTGTAACTAGAAGGTAGAAGAGTATCCTCTGAACCAATATTAGGATTTATAGATGAGGCGGTTACTGCTTGGACACCTGGTGAACAAGCTACCAATGAAAGGTCTACTGCCTCCTGATTCACAGACAACTGAGAGCCAGACTGAATAGGGTGCAATAACGTAATGATCGCAATGTCCAAACAAAGACAAGACATACACAGTGGCAGAGAAAAGAGAAAGAGATCGGGAAAAACACATTGAGAATGAAGGGAATGAACAGAAAGTTGTCTCACACAGAAAGCCAGGTAGGGGCACAGTTCGCTCAATTGTCTAAAGAAATCATTCCTAAAATACTACAAAAATTAACTTAAAATGAAACCAATGTTGTCAAAGTCTTTTTGCCCTCAGACATGCAGGGGGCAGCCACAATCATTTCAAATTTCTTCTTCAAGTCTCAACAAAAATTGTAATCTTCATTAAGATAACATTTATTGCTGTGTTAATGGGCTTTAATACGAAAGGATTGGATTGCATTATGCTATGTTGTCAACATATGTTGATTTTGCTTTTGTTATCAATCCCACAACAGTATGCATCCAGTATGACTTTTGGTCAAACGTGACACCAACTTAAAGTCAATTCTAAGTTAAAAGCTGGTTGTAAATTACTGGTCAGTTCTAAAATCTTTTGTTCGAACAAAGAAAGGCTGGTCCAAAATAAATGGCAGGTTAAAAAAGAAGTAAATTAAAGCACCAACGACTACATTCATGCCACTGCAACATTGCAAACATTTACGCTTGTAAGTGAAATCTATTGAAAGAGTAAAACAGCAGAATATCTGTTCCAGGAAAACTTCACCATTTTTTTCCCTGCTGTACCGAAAACATAACAAAACGTGATCCCAAAACCGAGGTACATACAGAACCATGAATTCTGTGTATCATTACACCCATAGTATTGAATGTCTATTAAGGAACTCAGCAGCAATCCATTTGTCATTACAAAACCTCCAATATGGAAAGGACACTGAATACAATTAGTCTGATCCAATGCGTAATACCCTAAACATCTGCAACACACTCCTAAGAAGTTGCACAATGCCAAAAATAAACATCCTCCATCAAGTGTTCAAACCCCAATGACCCAAAATCCACCCACATGTGAACCATACTCACATTGCTCTGGACTTTGAAGTCAGACAGAGAGGCCATTAACTCATCCAGCTCTCGTGTGGCAGAGGAGGCAGACATTCGGGCTTGCTGCTGTGCTGGTGTTTCATCTTGTCCATCTGTTTGTTCGTCTGACACAACCAACGGTGTGGGACTGAAGAAGAAAAGTGTTGATATAACAATCCTGAGCACTAATTTAAAACAACTACATGCAATGGCATCATTTATATGCTGCTTTAATAATTTCTCGCTTACATGGGTGAGGGCACAGAACTTTCCAGCTCATCCAGAAGGCTCTCTACACTTGGTCGTACATCCTCTATTCCTCGAGCTGCCGCACTGCGTTTGGGCTTCTCCAATACAGGTGGAGCAACCTTGCCTGCAGTAGAGACTCCATTCTCCTGGATATGGTGGATGACACTGCTGGCTGGCAGTGGGGGAGCTGCTTCTTCTATTACAGAAAAAAAAATGCTACATGAATTTCCTTCATGGATCCACAGTGCATAGTTTATTACATTGTAAACCCCAAAAACACCAAAATACAGTGGAGAGAAGGGACATCTCTGTGCAATACCACAAAAACAAGTGCCAAATTTAGATAGTGACTTCTGAGTTAGTGACTTCAGAGAAACATAAGCATTTCATAAATTGTAAAGTAATCTCTTTGTGTACCTTCTGTGGGGAAGGCAGGGGTGCTTTGCTGGACAGCATTGAGCTCCAACAGCAGGCGGTCCAGTTCAGACAGGTTGCTGCCCAAGGATGAGTTCATGGCTGATGACTCACTACTCTTCTGCTTATTAGGGAAACTGTACAGAGTAGAGAGAAGAACCAATATTTATCATCAATAGAGCTACAGACTGAGAATGTTTCTAAGTCTTGACATCAGAGTTTCTGGCTCACCCATGTGTCAAAATGTAAATGGAGATTTATAGTATATTGTTTTCACTTATGTGTCAAATACAAACATAAAGTTCCCACTTTTAATGTCCTCCCTTTAATTGACAAAAATATGGTAGAGGTTTTTCACAACCAAGGAAAGTTATCGATATTCCCAAAGAGTTCCCTCACTTTTGGGGGTACACGTTGTGAGACTGTTTCTAAACTGTTGATCCCAAGTCCTACCTGTATACGTGGTCCTCTTCACCAATGGGTTGGGTTGGACTGCTGCTGTCTCTAGACCAGGGACTTCTCTGAGCTGAGCTGAAGGACTGAAGAGAGGAAGTGAAGTCACTTTAGAGTATTCAGAAGGCCATTCCCAAATGAACAAATGTATGCTTTTATTCATGAATAAATTAAACAATGTTTTTAATCAAAGGGCATACACAATAACATGCATGTGTGCATTTACCTCTGTTTCGTCTAGTCCGTTTAGGGTTTGCTCAGAGGGAGTGGGTGGGACTTGGGGTGGAGAGCAGATGTCTTGCTGGGTCTGACCCCCAACAGGGAAGGAGTAGGCGGTCTCGTCAGACAGGAAAAGCGGACGCTTGGCAATGTGGGATGTTGTGGACTCAAGGTCCGCCAACAAAGCATCTGCAGAAACACAAAACAAAGATTTTATCATCACAGGTCTGAAGCTAATGTTAATGTCTCTCGTTGTGTTCGGCCATTGTGGACAATGACTAAAACAGACACTCTCATTCTGTTTCTCTGTGAAATGTCTTGAAAAGGTACTATATAATGATATTAATCGCCACTGCAATACAAAATTATGTAAATGTGCCCATTCCAACGTTAGGATTCACAGTCTATCTAATATTTAGCACTGTAAAACGCCTAGCAACTTATCATCGGTTCCGCTTGCATAAACACAGGATTAAATAATTATAGCGTCTTTCGCAATCGGTCAAAAACTCATGTGCACTGACATCAGTTGGAGTTGTAAAAGTTGAATCATGCAGACTGTCATAGCCACTCCTCTGGTTACTCATTGACCCTCGTCTGCCTGGAGTCTTGACATGTCTTAAATCCAAGAGTCGCTGTCAAGTCTGCAGCCAGGTATACATGCTCACAATTACCATCGACACGCCAACAGCTACCATCTCTGCATGAAGGGGTCATTTAGTATTTTGAGAGAAACAACTACTAATTTAGCAATCCTAACCAGTAGGTAGAAGGACACATAACATTATAGGGGATTTAATGAAGAGCGCAGACTGTATTACTGAATACTTGGGCTTATTTTAGCGCGCTCACTCACCACAGCAGGGTTTAGTTTCTCTTGCAGAATTTCACAAGTCCTAAAAAATAAAAGCCTCAATTTAACAAACTTCCACTATCATGAAATGTCTGAACAAACTATTAGTACAAAATTACAGTTCATAAAAAATTACATATTTTCCATTATACCAATATATATGAGGCTGTTAAGGACAATGGTGTCGTCAATATGAAGTTCATTAGCTAATGTAAAATTCTAGACAAAACTAAATAAACCATAGTTAGAAGCACCAAATGTACAGCGCAACTACAATCAAACAAGTGTTATTCCTAATCTCAGAAAAGCTGAATATAATTAAAACTGCACTTAACTGTGAGGTTTTTAATGTACGTAATACTGCAATATTGCCAGTATGTACCAAACACCAACTACTGTACCAAACACCAACTACTGCAAAGTGCCATCCTAAAATAAAGCAGTGAGGCAAGAAAGACAAACCCATAGCTAAAGTAACATGGAGATGAGACGTACCTTAGGAAAAGACAAGATGTTACACCCAGGGAAGTGAAGAGGAGATAATACAGAGAAAGAAGAATAAGTGGAGGAGGAAGAGGGCAACCCAAACTGACTGTCTGCCAGGCAGGAACTGCCTTTCTTAACTCTACCATCAGCAATAAGAGAGCAAGAGAAGAAGAGAGGGAAGAGGAGGGGGGAGAGTGGGGTGCAACTGAGAGCAGAGGAGAGGGTCAGGGTAAAGAGGAGAAGGAGGGGTTAAAATTAATGGGAGCGGGTTAGGTTCACCCCCACTGCTATGCCAGCTCCAACCTAGCTGCCTGAAAGCTCAAGCAAGAGATACTCACGCAAATGACGACCCACTGAAAACAGTCTCTGAGGACGGCGCTGTCCAACTTTGGCAGGCTGAGCACGTTACAGTAGATGAAGGAGTACACGCCGTTGTGAAATGAGGAAAGTTGAGAGCAAGCAGAGCTCTTATCAACAAGGGCATGCCCAACTAAGGGAGTGGTATCACAAAGGTATATAAAGGTATAATCAGCCCCTCCTTTGCACTGTCAGCACACACTCTGCTTAGGTTACTCATGACTCAAAAGTACAATAAGGATCCGATTAAAATATGATCTCTTCTGCAATATCAATTCTAAGCACAACAAGATTTCATGAGGAGACTAACTACATGTGTACGTTTTTATCCTGAAAAGGAATTCTTAGTATATCAGAGTATCATCAGTACAGAACTTACAGTACAGTCCAGTGACTTGGACCGCAATGTTTCCCAGACTGAGAGGAGACACAGCAGAAGCAGAGCCAGATCAATACCAGATCCACTTGGCCCAACTTAGCATCAGCATGGTTAGCATGGTTAGCATGGTTAGCATGGCTAACATGCCAGTTGACTATGTTTCACAGCACAGACTCCATTCTGGACACAGAAGCCCGAGCACATTCCACAGAGACAGTTTCATTATGGATGCAGGACAGCCCACTGTTTATACTACTGCAGCCAGCTCTCTCTGTGTGTGTGTGTGTGTGTGTGTGTGTGTGTGTGTGTGTGTGTGTGTGTGTGTGTGTGTGTCCTCATCTCTCACTTGGTAGTAGCAATAAACACACCCATAGAAAGAGAGAGCAAAGAGGCAGAAACAACACAACTGTTAATCTTCATATTTGGTACCAAGTATGGCATATGATGAAACCTACCATTCAAAAGATGTTTAGAACCATCCAACAGACAGGTGTATTTGGCACTGCAGACTCTAGGCTCTACGTCTGGTCTAGTAGAAGGGGAAGTCAACAACGTGCGAACTTATTCTGAGGGGTTTTCCTGTTTTTAAAATGTAGAGGTTAAGACCTCTTCTTCTTTAAAGCATTTCCCGTGATGCAGCTGATTGCCCACAACACAGACCGAAAGGGAGATATGGATGTACCTTTTTTTTTTACGGTCTACACAGTCCTTCTCCCTGATCTTCATTACGGTTTACTTCTCTGAAATACTGCATAAATAAATTGTGCGCATATCTGAAAAGCTTCAGTACATATCTGCTGCTGATGTCACAACAAAGTTTTACTGCAGCTGGTGGAGACCACAGTCAACAGATGTTAGCCCAGATGGTTTACACAAGAGATGTTAATCAACTTAGCTCTAGAGCTGAACTGGCTTTAACCCTGCTTATAAAGAATCTGCTGCTCCAAAATAGAGTCACGCTAAAACACTAACCTCCGAGCTAAATGAAATGCATATTCTGGTAGGCAATGGCTTGTGGGAGATCTGTATACTAACTAATGTCTAAGAGGTTTTAAATGAAATCAGCAGCCCATTTCCCCTCAACAAAGTGGTTGCATTACAGTCCTGTAATTAGGAGGACATAGGCTAAACATAAAATATGGAAACCAGCAGCTCCAGGGTTGCCTTTGTTCACTGAACACTGCGTGCTGCGAGGCATGCTCCGGCCCATCCACACAAACTACACAAACACACAGAGGTGTGTCAGCCTCCTCCTCTGCCAAGGGAACATACCGTGACACACAAACTCGAGTGCAAAGCACAGACTAGTTCCCCAGTGACCAAAAATGGAACTACAGTAAAATGAGGAACTCATAAGAGCCTCCTGAATCATCTTACCCTTTGTAAGGAGAGGCAGGAACTTTTGGAGATAACTTTATTTGTGCATATATTTTTGGGAAATTCAAATATAAGGGGACTCATAAGGGGACTCATAAGGGGACTCATAAGGGATAAAAAATCAGTTTGATGTGTTATAAGAACAAAGCTATGGTAAACCTTCAGAGACTCAACTTCCTGAGAAGCAGGCAGTTGTGAAAGGGTGACGGATCTACTCCTGCCTGCCTACCTAAAATAGGCTACATCCACATCTAACAAACCTACGCCAATTAAACACAGTGCGCCCTCGTCATTTGAAGCTAATGCACAGCGAAAAAAACACCAGAATTCTGTTAGCTTCCATGTCCACGACACTAAATGTGACATGGCAGGGCACAGCTGGGCTCAAACAATGAGGAATGGCAGTGGGAGTGGCGAGAGAGATAGCGAGTGAAACTGGGAAGTGTGTGTGTGTGTGTGTGTGCGTGTGCATGTGTGTGTGTGCGTGGCGCAGCAAGCAAATCCTCAGAGGCTAAAATGTGGGTTGACGCAGATTAAGGAGACTCCCTTCCTCCCAGATGAATGGTGTGCATTTTAATTACACAAACGCCGCTCCGCATGGGGCTCATTACAGGAACGAGAGAGAGAGCGAGAGAGATAAAAAGGGGACTTGGAAGATTGGGATGGCAGAAAAAGGGATGAAAAAGACACGAAAATTAGAAATGAAAGGGGGGGGGGGGGGGTGCAGGAAAATGAGGGTATGGAAAGGAAACCATTTGAAGAGTCAAGTACGTGAACAGCAAAAGGAAGGACAGATGTTGGATCAGCACTTAAATTACACCCTTTCATAGTCAAAATAAACATAAAACATAAATATAATTGAGAGAAAGCAATCCTGGAACACTACTTTTACTCTACGAGGTTTGAACGATGTTGAGTCCTGGACGTCAACAGAAGCGAGCCTACATTATCCCTGACAGGAAATCCTGCCTGCCTGACACTGCACACACTGCTTGAGCCCCTATCAGTGCTGACCACTGCAGAGAGTGAATCAATGATGTCTGCTTCTCAACACATCTGCTGGTAGTGGTTCATTTCAGGAAATAGGTCCTATGAAATGTAATGCAAAAAAACACAGCCATTAGCGACCTGCAGGGGGTGACATCGAGTTGTGTGTGAGAGCCGAGCACACTTCTGGCTTTTTCTCCTAAAAGGCTGCTGGTATACAGAGCAGGCTTTATCTGCGAGGTTCATAAATGCCGAGGCATTTACTGAGATATGAGCTGACACCGAAGTGAAACTAACAGGATGAATATCAGCTGGGAGATTCTGTCTGCACTGCAGGTTTACCTGTGTTCTCTGACCTCCTTTCCGCATCTCCCTACTCTCATTCCTTTAATTTCTTTCCCTCTGTATCTGATGTGTTGCAAGGTGCGCGCTGGCTGATATGAATTCCTAACGTGCCACAGCTCGTCTTCCAAATATGAGAGGAAGAGGGAGAGACGGGGAGAAATGCAAGAGTGTGATAAGAGAAAAGGAGGGACTGAAGGCAAGATAGGACAGATGAAAGAAAACAAAATGTCAGCATCAAAGACATTCTGTATATAATCTGTTTCAGGGAAAGGGGAATATCTGAATGTAATATTTAAAAAATGAAAATGTAAAAACAAACTCTATTGTAAGGAACAGCCTTTGGTTACTCATCTGTGAGTGTACGTCGACATGAAGTGACAGCCTTTCATGTTGTGTTGTGAGAGAGATGGCCTTTTAAATGTGACACAAGCCGACAGAGCATCACAGAGATGATGAATCCCCCTCTTTGCTTCCACCAGAAGGGGAAAAAAAAAAGAAATCAGGACGAGATGGGCGCACATGCACTTACACTTTACTCCCCTCTGGGCTCGTGTTGGACAGCAGAAGGCCTGTGCCTGTGTTCATTTGGAGCGCTTCAGCGGGCACACTAAATTAAATCACACTAGAAACACACACACACACACACACACACACACACACACACACACACACACACACACACACACACACACACACACACACACACACACACACACACACACACACACACACACACACACACACACACACACACACACAGGTGCACCAGCAGAACAACAACACTGCACACAGGTGCCTCTCAGTTAGGCTGCCCACACATACCAGAGACAGACTGAGGCATCTAGGTCCACTATAAATACCTTCCCGCCCAGCCCTGACCTGTGGGAGCAGAGACGTACAGTAGATGATGGATGGCCATGCCGGTCAAAGCAACAGTAGGACATTGCAGACCACCCAACCAGCCTATACTGTGTATTACATTACATTTGCTGTACTGTCTCATACACTTCTACATGGTGTAAAGAAGAGCCTGGTTGGAGTTTCCTTATGTTAAGATCAATGACGTGCTACTGCTACAAATGCTATTAAATGGAAATGGCACCACAGCCCACACTTGCAATTAAGTCATAGAATATGACTGCTTACACAGCAGTTTGTAATGCACTCTAAACTATTCAATACAATTACAGTCTGTCTTGGTCTTAATACCGGACTCAGGCCCAGAAAAAATCCTAAAGTAAAGCAAACTGACTGAATCCCCTGTAAAACAGAGAGTGTGACTCCTGGTGAACATGGTCATATGATTATGACTTTAAGTAAGAACTTCATTAAAGGGGGGCCGTCCTGGTGTACTGATGTTCCATCCACCTTTGTTGCATGTCATACCCATCTCTCGCTCCCCATGTTTCCTGTCTGGATCTACACAGGCTGGATTCTGACAAGGGCAAAATGCCAGCAGGCAGCTGTTTTTAGCTTAGTTTAAAAAAGCTAAATCAACTGTGTCTTACCTGCCCAGCACCAAATGGCAGACAGACAAAGTTAGCGAAAAAGGTTGGACTTGGCCAGACACACGACTGCAAATGAATGATACTGTTGCTCCATATATCTGCTAGATGTGTAAATAAGGCGCTGTTTGCTTATTTACACTTAAAAGGTGATAAATGTCAGTGTTGTGTTGACAGCTTGTTCTGCTGTACCCAAATGGCCAAAAAAACAAATCATTCAAAGGGAATTGTTTCTTTATTTTTAATTTTCTTATTTACTTTCTTGCCAAGACTTAGATGATACCACTCTTACGTTTGTGTTGTGATGTGGAGTTAGAGCAGAGAAGGGATTAGCCTAGCTTAGCATAAAGATTAGAGACTGGGGGAAAAACTCCACAACTTTTTTACATTTCGTTATGTTTGTGTGCAAATAAAGGCGATATAATATGTGAGCTTGGGATGCGTTGGTAGTCTTAGTGTTGAAGACAGAGCCAGGTTAGCGGTTTCCGCATAGCTTCTGTCTTCACGCTAAGCTAAGCTAAGCTAATCTAATCTAAACAGCCATGCACCATATTTGACGCACAGACATGAGAGGGGTACCGATCTTCTTCTCTAACTCTAAGCAAGAAAATTAATAAGCATATTTCCCAAAATGTGTCAAATATTTTTCAAATTATAGGGTACCAACAATGCTTTTCACAGAACAACCACTCCGATATTCACAAACTGATCACATGGCACGTAATGAAGTTAAGCCTTCTGACAAGGGTGCAGCCACTCGACCGCAGAAACAGTCACATGTTTGACACCTCATCTCTGATCACTTCCACCCAGAAAGTAACACCCTTTCAGCCTACTGATGACTCTGCTTTTCCAGAAATGACTGTGTGTTTGACCTCAACAAATATGTATAAAAAAGCTATAGTCTACAAGGTGTCAAAGGAAGGTTCAGATATCCCTCCTCTGGGTTGTAGGTCTAATCAATAAGCCCCAATAAGAGCCTTGAATCAAGGATTGCCTTGTAATGAAGTAACGTAAAAGAAAATAAGAGAAGGACAGCAAGTGAAAGACCAAGTCACCACATAATCCTGCACTATACTATATCTGTCTATGTAATTCATGCGGATTAAGAACATTATCTGTATCTCTCCATTTCACTTTCTTTAGATTCTTCTGTTGTTCAACCAGCATCTCTATCTCTTCTAAAGTGCTTCACAACTGAACACAAGCCATGCTGCATCTCTGTTTTACAGTTACAGTTCGAGCAGTGATGCCTAAAATGGATGGAGATTTTGGATCATTTCTTATGTCTTTTTGTTTGATGCTTTCCTTGCACCTGCCCGGATTTAGTGAAAGAGCGAGAGGGAGGGAAATCCATAATGTCAGGCATAACTAGAATATGCTTCTTTTAAATTGCTGCTTTGTGCAGCTCAAGAGTAAAACACACTCAAACACACAAATTATATCTATGATCACTCTAAAGAGCAGACTTCTGTATTGTCATTTGCATTATCACACTGAGCCACAGCAAGTTATTAACAGGCACTTTTCACTTCCTCTCCTGTCTGTGGTTCAGTCACTTCTGATGCCATTTCTACTGATGTCTGAATGTCTATTGTTCGGTTGTGGCTTGTCATTTGTGTTTGTGCTGTTTTTTAATCCTTGCCACAAACCAATTGCCCACTGGGACAATAAATACCTACTGAACTGAACCATTACATTTGAGTAAAATCAGTAATAAAAGCTTTTTTGGATGGATGAATAATGCACCAACCTCTGCATCTGACTGTAAGAACTGAGACCAGAGTATCTGTAACTAAAACAATACCAGTCAAAAGATAAAACCCACTCTCCTCCTGCCGTCTCCCACCCACCTCCCCTTACTTATTCCCCGCAGTGAAAGGCTTACAGAGGAACACAGAGGTAGTCTGTGGGCGCAAAGGCTTTCCTGTGGTTTACGTGTTGCTCCTGTGGCTATTTTGAGCATCTGTGTGCACGCAGCAGTGGCAAAAGCACCACTGAGGGTGCATTTACTAAAAGGCAGCATGAACAATTGGTCATTTGGAGTGTTTAGTTGAATTGCAAAATGTGTTTTGGTAGTGATTTTGATTTTGACTGAAAATAACCTCTAAACCAAATGCACACGCTACGGATTCAAAAGGAAAAGAAAAGGTCAACATAATGGCAAGTGGAAGAGTAAAACTATCCACCGAACTGTGGTTGTGAAATTGAAGACCATTCATCCAAACACCTTCTTCATCAATATTGTCAGACAGGAAATCCTCAGCTTTTGTGCTGAGGCGATGCCACTCTGCCTGCCGAAAGACAATTTACTGCTCCAACTGGGGCCTCTTGTCTCAAGCAATGCACTTTCTAACAAGATCTGTTTGAGGACTTTCAGCAACTCCATATTATGACTTTTTAATGATTCCATCCCTCTCTCTCTGCAATAATCGGTACAATTGCAAAAATCTAATGAAAATATACATGAAAATGTATTTTTAAGACCCATGTGTAATAAAGGTAATGCTTCACTTACTGATATATTACTCAGGAATACAGTATTCATCTGTCAACTTTCCACCATTTCGAGTTTATACTGACAGGAACCTGATAATATGTAATTACAAAGGCCCAATGACAAATGATTGTAAAGGGGCATTAATGACATTTTGTATAGCTGAAAACACAAAACATCTTTTCATGCTTTTCTAATGAACTAATTAGCTCAAGTAAATTTAGATAAACATGATTAATAATTCATTACAATTCACGCACTTAAAAATTGTGCTTTCAATTTACTAACTTTTTCTGGAGCTTTCAACTGAGCACCGTCCATCTGTTTAATAAGACTGTGATATGCGGTTGAATGCTCTGGGGAAAAGGAAGAGGAAGAGGATCTTGAATACAAAGTTTCTTCGTCAAACTACTATTTCCAAAGTCAAGAATGACGCTCGATTTCTGAGCTACTCTGCTTAGCTTGCTACGATCATAACCCAGACTTGGATAAGTGGCAGAAAATAGATGGCTGGATGGACGCACGATCTTTCCCCCCTTTGCCTAATCAGTTCTGTCTGGTTCTGTCTTTTCTGGGTTGAAGTAGGTCACAGCACCAGAAACAAGCTGCTCTTTGTCCCCCTCCGGCAGGACAGGGACGGAGGGAAGAGGATGGAGAGGAGGGCTTGTGAGGTCGGCAAAGCAGGCCAAATCATTCCACTGGAAAACAGTGAGCTTGGTGTGGGTCCCAGAACCTTACAGAACCGTGTGTGTGCATGTGTGTGCATGTGTGTAAACCCTTGTTAAGCCCACACCCCTGTAAACCTGACCTAAGCATCACTGATGCTGTCATTAACCCGAGTGGGGTCTAGATCAGGCTTCCTGAGTGATCCTCTTTAACAAGCCAGATGCTGATTGTAAATCCAACTAAAGCACAAGCACTCTGAAACACACACACACATTTATACTCACTCATATGCTCACTTTCACTCGCATGCACACACTCACTTGTCCTCCACCCCCCCACCGCTTCCCAATTCATCAAAGGCCTTCTTTGTGGTGGCTTTATATCCCAAAGAGGGCAGTACCAGCAGTGTGTTCGTGGCTATTTAAACCTGCGCCAAGGCCAGAGGAAACCTGCTGGGCACAAACCCATTTCCTAATAAAACAGAGATGTGTTATCTAAGCCTGCAGCCATGCCAGCCAGACAACCTCTCGGAAAAATGACATTTAGGAGCCAATTAGAGGAAAGCCTGAAAAGCCACACAGGTGTATTTAAAAGGCCATCTGGCATTGTAAGAGCTCCATTTCATATGACAAATACGCATTCACTGAACTGCAGCAAAGGACCACTACTTAAACCACAGTTTCCTTTAGAAGTGGTTGATTCCTGTTTGTGCAACCAATCAAATTTTGCAATTACTGTGGCATCTTTATCTTCTATGCAAAACAGTTATACCAGCTGTTTTCCTATTGCAGCTTGTGTCAGAGGATCAGAAGCGTTGTATCAACCGAGCTGTCAGTCACTGTCAGACTGAGAATCTCACAAAGTCAGCAAGGGACTCAATTCATCAGAGCGCAGCAGGATGGTGGAAGGCTGATAACAGCTTGAGGCATACATGATCCAAACTGTGTTTAACTGCACCTTATTTTCTCCATATTGTGCTCCATTTCTTCATTGACAACATGCTACGTCAAGCTAATGAGCTGTTCTGGTTGCCTGGAAACAAAACAGAAAAAAAAACAGCGAAAACAACAACAAAGAAATTCAGGATTTAATAAGACCAAAAAGCCAACCAGTTCCTTCTGCTCACATTAGGGATGTCACCAAAAATAGGACAGGATGAGGCAAGTCCACAAGTCAGTATGACTAACATGACCTACAGTGGGCTATTCTGTGGGCTAGCAGCAAAGAATCCTCCTGACTGCCACTACAACAGAGGGGTCACTGAGGGCACTTCCTGTCGTGAAACATGCGTCTAGCTAAACGAGAAGCTGCCCAATAAAAAGGACTCATTGAGCTGACAGAAAGCAGGACAGAGAGACATGGCTGGCACATGCAGTAACTACACTGCCTTTTGCTTGAATCCCTATGCGCCAAAATGTTTTTTGGTTTGGTTTTCCACATAAACCCTGGTTCCAAGAAACCTACAGTAGCTGTTAGGAAATGAACGCTGCAGGATGTTGTTATGGTGCGCTGGGCCCATGAGAGATGACATGACGGTTGTCTGAGTGTAGAGCTGTCGCTGCTTAGTCAGCTTCCCCTTCAGAGCTGTCTGTCCACACCAGCAGTCTGTGATCAGGAGTGTGTATGCATTGTTTTGTGTGTGCATACACCATATGTTTCAAAGCCCCCGCAGCATTTTCATTGTAAATTCAAACAGATGGACAAACGTCGCTGGGGGAGATGCACGGGATTCTCTCAAGCCTTCAGATGCTACATTGATTCAGTGTGTGATTTATATGCACGTGTCACACACAGACTTGCCTAGTGTAGGCTCGCCCCATGTTGCATTAAGCCGAGGGTTACTGGAGATGTCATTTACAATAACAACTTGCCAGGTTTTTGAGTTCAAGTGAAGAGGAAGTTAACTGAAGGGGGGTTTTTGATAATGGGAACTTCCCTAGCATGGGTCAAGCTCCAAAAACGCAGGATCCTACACTTCTCATAATGCAACTCAATTGCGCCTTTTGTTAAAACCTCCCTGGCTGGGAAAAAACATGAACTAATTATTACACTGTAGAGTCACTGATCCATCACTGCATCATACTTTAAAGAAATAAAGAAGATTGACTACTGCTGAAAACAACAGTGACTGACTGACAAGGCTGTACTACTAGTATACAAACTGTCTCTGATAAACTACCACTCAGGCATAAATGACATCCGTGTCACATTCAAATACGGAGTATGTAGAGGAAATGTCAAATGTCCACATGTGAGCTGTCTGACGTTTCTTTTGGTGTATAAACAATGAACCAACCTAAATTTAGACTCGGTTGAGTATCGAGGCTACATCAGATCTCATTTGGAGTTAGTAAAGAACTACTTCGCCCACTCTAGGAGTGACATTTCCAACGCTGCAGCTGCCGTGCTGACTGGGCTCTGGGGAATCACTTCACTTCAAATGATGGCACTAAAGTGACAGTAAAGAAAATCAGTGAGAGAGAAACAGAGCAGTTACTGTATTTGCAGACATCAAACGGAAATACTGGAAGGTACTGCGGCTCAAAGTCAGTAAAAGGAAGTTAACTTTGGAGGCTATTTGACATTCATGTCTTGTTGGTGCAGGCCCAGGGCAGTGAAGCAAGGAGCAACGCTTGGCAGCGCTGATAGCTGAGGAGGGGAGGTCAATGAAAGTTTGCCTCAGAACACGGCACAGCATCTAAACTGCAAAGACTGCATAAATATAAGGAGACACACATATAAATCCATGTCTAACATAACAAAAGAAAGATTTTCCAATTCTGACTTTCATTACTGACTGGAGTTGAAAACCTGACAATTGAATTGAACTGATTAGGCCATTGCAATCAAGCATCACAATCTGCCTTGATCCAAATCTTCCTGAAGGCTAATCTGCTCTCCTGCAAACTCAGCCATCTTTAAACTGTCAATAGATTGCAGCCTGCAGCTTCCTATGTGGTTCACCACAGGAATGGTGGGGAGTGGGGAGGGAGAGGGAGGGGGGGGGGGGGGGGGGAGGGAGAGACACACAGACAGAGAGAGAGAGAGAGAGAGAGAGAGAGAGAGAGAGAGAGAGGGTGGGGCAGTGCAGTGTTTAAGGAAGATACATTTTGGCTTAGGCCCAATCCCTGCATGTGGGCCTGATCCACCCCAACGCCCTGCCTGCCTGAGAGCAGCGCTAGCTCCCACAGCTGGTGCTGAAGGAGGCGTAAGGATATAGCAAATTGAGTGTGTGCACATGTGCGGAATAGGAGGGAGAACGGGAACCCTGCAGTCAGAGTCACTGCTTTCATGTCACGGGTGTTGGAGCAATGTGGGAATAGGGAATAACTGTTAGGAATTAACAATAAAAGTGAGGGAAAGGTGTCTGCCGGTTGGTGGAAGGTTTCTAGGTGCTGCTGGCTCGGCACTTGAGAAGAAGGACTCCTCTGCTAAAAATACATGTAGGTTTCGTTGTCCTCTCTGGGCTCTGAGGTGCACTGCCTCACTTCAGCTCTTTGGGAGGTGCTTCTTCAGATCCACGACTGCATGTAAACCATTTCAAATCTTCAACACTTTCAATTTTCACATAGAGATGGAGGAAAGACATCCCAACACCATCCATACAAGCATACGACATGGGACAGGAGGAGTTATCTGTAGCCTACATTTCTCTAAGTTTGTGTGCCACACAGGTCTCTGCTAAAACGATGACAGAATTTACAACCCTGTGACATGGTAATTACACAGGGTTGTGTAACGCTCTTTTTTAAGCAGCTACTTTAAGGAAAGCCCTTCACCCATGTAAGCTGAGAAGGTATCCATAAATATTGACTGGATATAGAGTGACCAATATTCTTAGTACAGCCTCACTCTCACCATCGAGACATCAACCAGAGAACTGGGTTTTGGCCCAAATTAGATATATCTGGATGTTCTGCTCACTCTACTGTAGTCAAATTGCTTTTTATTGTAACGTAAAAAATGCAAAACAGAGCCAGTCTGAACAGCGTCGTCCTGCCTGGAATGGGAATGATATGATTACACACTGAAGAACAGAGCTGTATCTCTTATCTGACAGCAGGTCCAACCTGCAGGTAATACTTTTTGGCTGGCTTTTGCAAAACATTTATCATCTTTGACTTTACGAATGCATTCGGGTGTTTTTATTTGTTTTGTTTTTTTAAGCATCCAATGAACCTGACTCCCTCAATGCATCTCACGGATGTCCTGCTAAACTTAACCTTACAGTTGCCAGGGTAAAACTCAAAACCTTGTACACACAAACTGCAGTCAATGCTTGCAAAATGAAAACAAAAAAATCCTGATCCTGATAGCACTGTGCAAGCTGCATTACTTCAGAGGTTTCCTTCTGTTTTTAATTACGCTCCACACTTTTCCATCACTGAAGGAGGTCTGCATGGTTGCTTGTACAAATGATTCTACACTATTGAAATAAACTTGTGAAATATCCCACACGACTTGCAGCAGTCTCATTATAACCCCTACATGCATAGCTACGCTAAGACAAGAAGAATGACTACTACTACTAAAACAATAGCAAAGGAACTGAGAGGGAGAACCAGGATATAGTGAGCGTCAAGAACATTGTGCTGAGCCCAACACATCCTCCCTGTCATCAAAACCTGCCCTCAGGCATTACATTTTCTGCTGTCACCAAGTGTGCCATAATTCAGCAAGTTAAGCTCGTCTTTATAAGCAGACGGACAGCAGGGCTCTCCAGGATTCATCTGCTACTGACTGTGTGAGCAAATACAGCACTGGTGTGGTAATCAGCTGAAATCAGGGCTGAATTCAAGCTGAAAATGAGTTGCAGGGGGCTTTAAATGGGCTACAGAGGTCCTGATCCTTCATGGAGTCACTCTCTCTGTTTTTACCAGAGAAGCCACTGTTACCTTCCCACCTGCTGTAGTGGCAGTTATGTAACCCTGAGGGGCTCAATCAAATGTCAATTGACCAGCGGTCTACTTTATATGTTCCTGCTAGTTTAGAGTATGACAAAGTTGGAGGAGCCCTGCTGCAGCCTATCATGCCTTGTTAAGTGACGTAGAGGAATTGTTCGCCCACAAACACCGCCGGCCAGAGCACTATGTCCTCTCAAACACATTTTTTACTTTACAAATACCAGCTAATACACGCGTTAATTAGGCTAATTTTTGCATTGAGTCTGGTTCCAGTGCTTCCTTCTGTCGGCACGCGGGGCCTTTCAAGGCATGTAACCTCGCGCTGAGCTGAACCTGTGAGACTTTACCTACCTGGACATGTATATATACATTTCTGACCCAAACAGACAAATTAACTACAGTCAACAACCTCCTTAAAACCCTTCGTTTGGTTGAATACACATCTAACACCGGCAGCCTGTGTTTGCGCTAACACACGCTGTGTAAATGTTGCGTTCAAGGCGAGCGAACTTACCTAAATCATCCATGTTGGCCGGAAATCGTTCCAATGCTGAGAACCGGACCCGGTCCTCCTCTGTCGATCACAGCTGGACTGTAAGCAGCCGATTGAGCTCCCGATCGCCAAATCTCCGATCACAGATCTCCCTCGGTGAACGCAGTGAAGTTTTCAAGTTCCCCTGCTGCTCGACGAGCCTCAGACACACTCACGAACACACACACTCTCATACCCTACTGCCCCCCTGGAGTCTCCAACAGTCCACATCCAGCCCCCTGCCTGCCCACCAGCCCCTACACACAGGGACCAGCGACATCTAGCGACGGAGAGTGGTACTGAAGAGACTACAGTATATTACATTGTATTTCATTTAATGGTGTACTTACCTGCAGCTCCATCTTATGAATAAAGGAGATTAGATGTGAACGTCCTTATCACATCATCGTGCCAACAACTTCGGACGAAGAGAAACTTTACGTCAGGAAACTGCGATCCTGACAACACAGAAGTGTGACGAGGAGGAGGAGGAGGAGAGGCAGGCCCGGCAAGACAAGATCTACGGAAAGAGATGGACACAATCACCAAGGAGGCCAAGATGAACCTCATGGCTTGGGATGAAGAAAAAGAGACTTCACGCCAGAAGATCCCCATCCTGACAAAACACAAGTGTGATGTCGAGGACAATGAAAAGGAGGCTCTTCAAAGCTTCAGACATTGCTCTAAGAGGAAAAACAGCTGAGTGACTTCACTGAGGAGAGGGTCAGGGCTCACACAAGGGAGGATGCTCTTAGAGTGGAGCTGGAGGTGGCGGAAGCCGTTCATAGCTTCGATGAGCTGCTTGTGGAGGAGCTTAAAGAATGTTCATTGTAAAAGGGTTAGGGTCACTTGAGGAGCGGCTGCTGAGTGGGGAGGGCTCAAGTTTCGAGGAGGAGTGAGCCCGAATTGTTAGCATCAAAAATCAATCTAATCAATCTCATTAAATCATTCTGAAAACCTGAACTGATTGATTTGTGTTTGCTAAAGCTTTTGACAATATATGAACGAAGGAAAGAACTTGCAGTGATATTTGGTGATATAAATGTGTGCCTTGCTTTCTCTGCTGTCTTTTCTTGCCAAGTTGACTGAAGTTATTCAAATGTATTCAAGGATAAAACAACTGAACAAAGATATTGTACTGTAGATGACAGCTGGTTGATGGTAGTCATGATTTCTGGAGACTACCTCAATCCTGTCTTGGGATTTTCAGGCCTTTTTGCAAGGAGAGATTGTATAAAATCCCAAGCGAGCAAGACTCATAACCTCTGTACATTTACATTTTTTTGTTGCCATAGCGCCATCTATAGGTGAAATGCCATCATGATTTTGCAGAATTACCTGGAGGTGCACCTGTCTTCTAAATGTGCCTGCAACTGCACATTTGAAAGCTGCCATAACTTGAATGATTTCAAACAACAATTTGGCGTCCAAATATTCAATGTATCGACTTATTTTATAGAATTGGCTATACATATTATAGGAGGAGCAAGTGCAAAACATTCAAAATAGTTTAGGCTAATAGCTTGAAGTAGTAGGAGTAATGTCTCTCTTGGCCCATTGTCCAACTTTTCAACAAACTTTACCAAACTGACAAGATAAAAAACAGAAAATTATAGAATAGAAAAGGGAAATAGTCCCTTCAGACCCTGCGTCCACTGTGATTGACATCCCATGTTATTGGTTTCAGCTAATGAATGTATTACTTTAAATGTTGACTTCTGCCCAGTAAAAAAAGTAGACTCTTAATTCAATGCCTGCTTTTGGATTACAAGTTGCCTGGCGACAGAAGGCCTAGAATAACATAAACAGGAAGCTGATAACACTGATACAATTAATACTCTGATGGTTTATGAAGTTAGCACGACAATTTCAACCATAAAACATGTTTTTGTTTTCATTTTAGTACTGAGGTTATCAATTACTCCAAACGAAGTAACTCCTCCTCTGAACCCATATGAGTGTTGTGATACTGATGGCAGACATGACCAACATACTATACGCTCTGTGAGTTTGAAGGTTTGTCTGTTGAAAGGATATCAGAACGCTAACTGGCCTTAAAATGGGTCCACATTGAAATAGAAAGGGACACTTTTGTCATTTTGATGTAACAAAGTGTGAGTAAAAACAACAAAATAGAAATGAGAAATTAAAAGCTTTTACACACACACGTACAATGCAATGTAAGTTAAATACAGATACTACACTAACACTAATGAATGAGGAGAGAACTGACTCCTTACCCGTTTTCTTCACAGCTGAAGTCAGCCCTCTCTGAACACACACTCAGCAAAAATCGACTGTTCTCACAGAAAATTCATCTATTATTTCTCAATGGACTGAATCCCACTTAAGAACCGTATTAAATCTCAATATAAACCTCTGCGAGAGAGCGTTAATTGCAACCCCAGCACACTGTAAAATGCTTCCCCTGATCAATGGTTGGTGTAATATTCCAATAATATTCCTACAGGGATCCACAGTGTGTGGTGCTCAGCAGTGAGATGACCTTATCGTGGCTTTACATAGGTCTTTATGTGTTTTATGTATTTTATGTCATCTCAACAAGCTATCATTTTTATCTTGCTGCATGATAATGTATAGGTTTGCTTTTGAGGAATTTTATTTAGGCCTGTAGAATGAATTTTTCAGAAGGGCATGTTGTGGATACTGTGAGCGTTGAAGCCCTTGTTGATCATTATGGATGCCTCGTTGATTTATTTTATCTTTCATTTTCCTCAATGGTCGCTAGGGGGAGTTCATGTACAAACGCACACATTCAGATCCGGCGAATTACCAATCAATGCTACTGATGCTGTTCTTTTTACTTTTTCATGTTTTATTTCAGTGCCATGGTCTTATTCATTTTAAGATATATTATTATTATTATTATCATACATTTTTTTTTACTCGTATGATATTGGCAGTAAATAAAAACAGACTCTTTTAGAACGTCCACAGTTTCACTACTACAGTAAACTGAAGAATAATCTATAAAGATATTTCTCCTCTGAGTGAGATTTCCTCCCAACTAGATTTAATAAGGATTTTACTCCATATTTGGCAGGTAGGTCATTATCTTCAGAAATATTAATGCCAAAGCTTCATGTGGTTATTTGCCAAACTACTCATGTGTGGAATAACCAACTAGTTAATCACTAACTGAATCTTGTCATGTCTTTAAATCAAAATGACGACAGACATTTTAACGACATTTTTTACAATATCCTGCAGGAGGAAAATCACCAACATAAGAAGCTCATCAGCCAGCAGAAGGATCACTTGGTCTCTCTACATCAGGAGGTAAACTACTACACCGACGTATACTGTATTCTGAAACTTGGGCCTCTGAAGGGTCTTGCTTAAATATCAAAGGGACTTTCAATGTGTGTTTCACTTTTAGCCAATTGTTTTAGTTTATTATTATTCCTGATGTAGTTGAGATGATTTTAAATTCAGTTTTTTGTTTTTATATGATATGATGTAGGTCATATGATATGCATATGAAGTCACAGTGATAGTAATATGTGCAGAAGTAGTGATGCCAGTAATACCAGACTCTCTTTCACACTACACATAGTTGCATCATCAACTGCTGATATAGAAAATATTGTTTAGTGCAGCTTTAAGATAACAGTCATTCCTCTTTGCTATGTGCCATTTCTTCCCAGTGCCCGAGTTCCCCTCCTTCAATGGCCACGTCTGCTCCTACAGAACTGTTAAAACAGGACGCATGATGTAACCTCAAATGTCCAAGTTGATCCAAGCACTTATCCCTCACCACTCCCTACATGCCCCCTCCCCTGCCCTGCCCTGCCCTGGACCCCCCCCCCCCCCCCACATCACCCTGCCAAGGTCTGGCAAGTGTAAGGGAGGTGAGGGTTTTGAGGATCACTCGGTGGCATCCTATTGTGCGCTTGCCGCCTGAACTCACAGTATAGTATTACCCTCCTCGCATCATCACAGCACTAAAATAACAACAGCAGGGCTTTGTCTCAGTAAAGTCCTTTGTTTCGGTAGCCAAACATTTGAATGCGCACACACAATACACACATACAGGCACACACACACAAACAATGCCACACGCATTGTTTTGGATCAATCTCTTGGGGATTTCAGAGGACCACCAACCCAACTGCACATCTACTATTCTCAAGTGCACATATTCACTATCTAACATGGAATTAAAAGACTAGCTGGTATAGCCATGTGTTCAAGCAGTAATCTGATGATCCTATGAACATATGAGCACCATTCACAGGAATATAACCTCTTTTACACGGTCTCTATACAGTTTATGTTGTTTTTTCCTCCTTGTCTTGATCAAATGTTTAAAAATAAAATCAGAATGAGAGAGCAGGTTGTCTTTGAAAACCTTTATTAGACGGACAAGCACAGACCTAACGAATGGATATTTTCTATGAAGAATATAGGCAAGTGGTTGGAGTGCACAAAATGATAAGGACAATAATTGAATTAGTCTCAGATGAATGTGGGAACATAGTGTGGATAAAGCAGGAAGGGAGCAAGACAGCTCACTATGTTGATGCTGTCAATTGTCAGTTTTTGGCGTTTTGTCTTGATCCTCTTGAGCTCTTGAGTGAGTACCGTACAGAGACAATGCAGCCAACATTAAGATGCATGAATACACCACAGTCCATATCTCCTTCAAGGGCAGTGGGCCAGTTTCAAGTATGTCACGTACTTTCTATTTGATGAACATGACGACAAAAACGCTTTACTCCTGGTCCTTTTCCTCTCCGTGGGTAATGATGTGAACCAGGTTGTTATAGTCCAGGTTTCCTGCCACATCTGGGGGGAAGGCAGCAAACATCTGCTCCATCTAACCACCAAAAGAACAGATATTACCATCACTTTTATCAGAGCTTTACTCCCTTCAGACAGACAACACATAGCTCAGTGTGCATGAAAAGGTCTGATGATGATTCACTGGGGTTTTTTGTTGTTGTTGTTTTGTATGTAAATGTTTCTGACGTGGATGTAGCCGCTCGTCATGATGACGTTCATCCTTCGGTGCGTTTTGGAATCTCCCGCACACACAAAGCAATCTGACATAATAACGATAATTAGTGTAAAAGGACTACATTGTACCTCTTCGGGGGAGAATCGGTCGGCTTGTGTTGTTAGCATCTGTGTCACGCTGAACAGGAAAAAGAGAAGAAACACTGTATGAGTTGATGAGGCCTGTGTTCACACCAGGAGGAAATGTGCAGGTCATAATGGCTCTATTTATTGTGGAGTGGTACTGGGATGAATGATTGCTGTCAGACTCAGACGCAGTCATAAATTGTAAGTGAAAGCTCACATAACACATTGCAAATTGGCTTGGTGTGAGGAATGGAGTGCATTAAGCCACTTACTAGTCCTTCCTCAGCACACCTTTCCCCTCAGGGTCAAAGACTTTAAACGCATTGAGGATGGTCTCCTCTGGATCAGCACCTGGATACATTAACACAGTCAATACACTTCTCCAAACATATTTAAATTAATATGACTTGGGTTTAGCTTTTGTGATAAAATGTTAATCTTTAGCCAACGTGTTCTTACCTTTCAGCTTCTCACCGAACATGGTGAGGAAGACGGTGAAGTTGATAGGGCCAGGAGCCTCTTTGAGCATCTCATCAATCTCTTCCTGTTTCACATTGAGACGTCCTATTCAACGTAAACATATGACACAAGTAGATTAGCTGCACATTAAGAAAAATACGGACCTTGGCTGTTGTTGATCTAGGATCTGTTTTGCTTTATCTAATGATTACTCCTCAAAGACTATGATCTTTTTTATCTGCCACCACACTGAAGACTGAATATCGGTGACTTCAACATACCTAGAGCAGCAAAAGTGTCCCTCAGATCATTCTTGTCGATGAAGCCGTCTCTGTTCTGGTCCATGATAGTGAAGGCCTGAGGTCAGTGCGCGGGAGAAGGTACAGTACATATAAATGAGTCATGTGTTTTAGATTCTCTTTCTTCCCTTGAATATTTTGTGTGCCCTCTTTATAGGTGAACACTGGTAAGTATTTATAACCTGCACCCCCCCCCACCACCGGGGTTTAGCCCGGCATCCAGGGCATGCCCTACAGTTTATCTGCAGCCTAATCACTGATGACACAGTCTGGATTTCTGGGCACCACTGACCCTCATACCAGCATACCACAAGCCTCACTGTTGCCCAGCCAGGGGCAGGAAAATAGACAGGTGGACATACTACAACGATGAACAATGGCAGTGGAAAGACAGAGGAGGACATAAAGGGGAGAAGACATAGAGACCTCTGTATGTGCTGCTGTGTATTTTTAAAACAGAAACACTTGGATGATAATACTGAACATAGTGAGCTATAAACTATTCTCATGTCATCCACATCCAAATGTAAATCAGCGAAATAAAAATTTGATCGCTCAGCTTTCACCTCTTTAAATTCCTGGATCTGAGCCTGCTCAAACATGGAGAAGACGTTGGAGTTGGCTCCCTCTGCTGTCCTCTTCTTGGCTTTCTTGGGGGCCTTTTGGCACAAAGAAAGGAGGCGAGATGAGGCAGACACTACATACCAGTCAAGGTAAAGCTACATGTCAGACAACATAAATAAATAGGGGATGTGTAGCTTAATAACAGAAAATATTAACATATCATTTATAAAAGCGATGAGACAAGTGCATTAAACCTGAAAAAATGAGTTGACTGTCTAAGCCATATGAAGGCAATAACAATTTCACATTTATCATTTCAGTATCATTTAGAAAGTCAAACTCTGTGTTTCTTTTTTGTAATTTAGGATGCATTACATGTAGTATGTACATACCAACGCATTCAATGTTTGGTAAAAATGGAACTTTTGCAAAGGTGAGCTACTTCCCATCCAAATATGTGTTGATGTTTACTTGGTATTTCATCAAGCTAATCATTCATCACAGAAAATGTTGAGATATGTAGAGAAATATTAAATACCTAGAGTTTTAAATGATATAAACACACAGATGAGAGTGTTAAATTATTGCACTCATCTATCCTAAATACAGTTAGCATCCTTGAAGCCAAAAAATCATGTCCCATATCTGCCCTTGCACCATCAAACGGCACACACACACACAGACACACACACAGACACACAGAGTGACTTACCATGGCTGAGCAGCTGGGAGGTCAGACCAACAATGATGCCAGTGAACAATGGGGGAGATTGTGGGTAGCCTTTTGTAGCCCCATCGCTCAGCTCTACTGGATGATATTTATAAACTATGTCCACTTTAGGAAGTGATAGGTAATGATGCTTCATACAGCACATACAGTATTGCATGCTCGCAAAAAAAGCCCGCGCGCGCACACACACACACACACACACACACACACACACACACACCCATCTGTAGTAGCCACTCGCCCTGTGCGGTCGTGATTGACAATGGACAAAGAGATTGGAATAACTGGTTTAGAATATCAAGAGCAGACTGAAGGTTAAAACACTTACTCGCTTTAAACTGCCCTCTGTCCACAGACCACTGCCTTAACTGTCCAAACTACAGACAGCCACTGTATTAACTCAATGAAAGTGATGTTATAAATGCAAGACAGAGAATTAAATCTGCCAGACTGGTTTTAAAGTCTGCAGCCTCTTTTATACTTTGTCTAAACGATAAGGAGAATTGTGCTATTGTCAAACACGTTGAGCCGAACTTCCAGCACAGATGAGATGAAGTCACAAAATTGTTCTTAATATGGCAGAAATCAGGCAGCTTTCTTCCAGCTGACCACTTGTTTGACCTACTCACCTAGAGCAAACTTTTAAAACGTTTTTGTAACCGCTCAGACTCCATCTGAAAATTGGGTATTTTAAAACAGATAACTACGACCATTCAAATGGATGCAGTCTAAACTGCACTTTCTTCCCAAAAGTTTAAGGAAATGTTAAGGCTGGGTAGATGCTGAAAATTAGGACATGCACCCACCTAATGCATTAAATATAACTTGTGTGATGTAACTGTAGATGAAATACATTAGAGATAAATTAGAATAAAACTTCAAAAAGTCCTTGGAATAATGAATGAACACTGCAGAAAAATAAGAAATGATGTTCTGATTTTTATCAAACAGTTGAATAGATTGTATATATATAGTATATATGCACTTTGTATGTAGTTCCCAGGTGAAAAGATTTCACCAGTCCATCAGATGACAAGATAGAGGCCTATTTGAAGAACTGGATTATAAAGATCTTCATCTTTGACCCACTAAAGGTTTTGAAAACCTGAGCTGTCACAGCTTGTATCCAAGGACTGCAATTTTGAGCTTGAATTCATCCACTTTTACCAACGGATCATTTCTTGTCCTCATTGGATAGAAGACGTGATGAGAGAGCGTGGACAACACCAGCTCATTGAGTGTAATTTACTGGCCTGTCAGGACCGTGTTACCACCAACCTTAGTCACATTTCTCACATGGTTCTTCACATGATTGGCGCCAGCTTACCTTTCCCTGTCAATGTCATAGCACAGTATGGCACAGCGCGCATGCCACACACTATTTATGAGACCTCATGTATTCTTGAAAGGTAAAAGCACTTGTTGACATCCATGCCAATGAAATGTCTGACTGGAAACTTTCTCACCTCCATTGGCTTCTTCTCTACTGGAGCCTGTAGATGAAAGACAACAACCATGGCTCAGGTTGTTCTGTCAGATAAGATTAAGACAGAGAAAAACATTGATTCTTTAAATTCAATTCAAAATGAGATGACATGGAGGATACAGGCCAATGAAGGAGCTGCAAAGGATGTCTTCGGCCTACTTTGCACACTACACTGGTGTTAGATTTAAAGAGCTTGTGAAACTAAGCTCAGTGTTGTCAACAGCAGTAGGTGCCACATACTCAAGTGCGACACAGAGCATGTCCTTACATTGTGCTACGTGTCTCTGCACCATTAACAAGTCGTCCAGTACCACTTGTGGCTCCCGGGTCAAGAAAAGTGACAGTCTGTGAAAATGAGACTGGGTTAGGAGGTGAGGCCTCCGGTGGGTGATCTATAAAGAGAGGTGCTGAAAGCCTCCCTCCACTCTGTCCACTCACTGCCACATTAACTACTGTTGATGAACTAACAGCAGAAGGAGGTCAGAGGAGTTATTGTTAACCGACAGAGCAGATGCTATTGTTGAGAACTTCGAGCTCTTCTCAGTTTCTGATCCGAGCAGCCGCTGCAGCTACCGTGACTGGAATGGCAGGCCATCGTCGCATTGGCTGAGCGCTGGGATCAGACACCTATAAATAGACTAACTGCTTCTAACACAATGGACATGGACAAATGGTCATTTCACGGACAAGCCTCAAGAGTGAGCGGTGCGCAGAAAGCAGAAGGAAAGAGCTTCAGATATGACCTGTTTTTCTCTTCCCTCACATTATATAGAGTGGATTAAAGGTGTCTGTGTCTGTAATTTATAATAACTAAACAATTAAAGGATATTATAGCTGCTCAGTTGCTCAGTGGCACACAAGCACAACATAAGGAGACAAAGTGAAAGACAATGGTTATAATATTTAATATTCTGTGACAAAATCTCTACAGGGAACGCTAATAAAACATTTGTTAGCAGACATCAATATCATATCCAGCGTTACGGCGTTATGATTCAGTATCATGTGAAAAGAAATACAAATTAAAAAGAATATAAAAATAAAATAAAGCAGGATGGGGAAACCCCTTTTGTATCGAGTCCTATAGAGACCAGTGGAAAACATGTGCAATCTGTAGCATTGGGTGCTTTTTCTTGAATATTTGTGACCAATGAATCAGTTCCATCTTCTTGGCTTAAATACATTCAGGAAGATTTTTACATCTTAAAAAGAACCAAAATGGATTCAGAAAGTTGGAGAAACATCTTCCAATTGAGCGCCCTACTGTTAGCAGACACACTGGGCAAGTTAAAAGTGTGGCATCTCATCTGTATATATTCTAAAAACTATAACTATAAACTATATACTATTCTAAAAAATATTCTATTTCCATACATCAAATTATGATGTATAGAAATAAAAATCAGCTTCGTCAAGTGTAAGCACCTTGACAATGAGAGCCAAAATATATTTGGACGGATTTTTAGTGTTTTTTTAAAGTTGGACTGGCTGTTTAACTTGCCAAGAGTGCCTTAATAAAAGAAAAAGAAGAGATTTAGTAATTATAATCATGAATTTACTGTGCAAATAGGTAACAGTTAAAGAAAGGAGATGTTATTCACGTGCTTCGTTGCTAAATCTTGGGAGTAAAAACTGAACCCAAATGAGGCAGAAGCAGAAGACAACACTCTGTTTCATTTCAGATATACATATCCATGCCATTTACGAATCAGGAGAAAAAAAACAAAGATTATTTTCATCTTCAACTTGAACAATTTTGGGTTATATACAATATAAGGGACATTGTACAAAAAGAAATGCTCAAGTACTATGTTATAAGCTTCAAACATGATTTTTTTCCCCCCTTCCTGTCATATAGTTCAGCACTGAGGTTTTGCCTTTGACAGATGGAAGTGCATACACGAGTTGGATCCAGATACAATCACTCACTTGATAAAGGATGTTTGGACATATTAAAAGAATACTCATTGGACATTCAAGAGGACACGTATCACTTTTTTTTCTTTAACAAAAATAGACATGGCTTATCCAGCCTTGAAATTCCTTCTCAATATATATAAAATTATGTCTCCTCTATTTACAGTCAGATAGCGTTCTGAAGGATTAGAAAGTCCTGCTGAGGATTGTGGGTAGTGCAGTTTTTTAGTGTCAACCTATACAAGGGCAGACAATCATCTGGTGTGTGGTTCTGCAGGGAGGGTTCAATTATTTAAATTTGATTTAAATTTGTCTGTGCTCCAGCCAAGTCCCGTCACCGTAACCAACCACAGTCTTGACAGAAGACTGAGATTAACAGAGAATGATTGTAGTTAGCTGATAATGATTGTGTGTTGACACGTCAGCGCAGGGCTGGAGCCAGAAATGCTACTAGTTGGTTACTCTCCTGCCCTGATCTGTAGCTACTGTGGACTGAGCTGAGTGTGGAAAGGAGCCAGCTGCATTAATACTATTTTGAGTGAATCTCTGCCATTTTCACTAGTGACTGACTTTGTAAATATTTAGGCATTGACCTGTAAGATAAAGTTGCTACGGCTGTGCTTATCTATTGTCGTCACTACTGTCTGGAGTCTGAAACTAGCAAAACCCACTAAGTCAGGTCTAAAGTTGAGAACTCATAACCCAGATTTTGTTTTTGAACAAGAAACCAAATTGAATTACTAATCCCTTCTCAGAGTACTGAGCACATACTGAAATACATCTCAAAAAACCCTGCTCAAAAAGCTGTTAAATATGGCATTTTGTTGACCTTTATTGTCTTGGGTCAGTTCATTGAGAAAAATAACCTGATTCTAATGACATCTATTTATTTCTCTCATTCTCTCTCTGTTCTGACGGCTACTGTTGTTTTCCTCTGTGGGTTTGTCAGCTTCGATGTCAGGCAAAACTGATGTGTGGCAGTGTTTCATCATGAGTTGGTGACATTCTCACTGGATCTCTGCTCCCTTCTTTCCCTTTCCAAAGATGAAATTCTACGTCCATGCTGGGTAGGTGGCTCTGCTGTCCCTCAAACGGATGATTGGTCCCACACCTGTAGGATAAAGTCAAAACCATAAAGTCAGGTTAGTACATACACATGCACGGACCAGCAGTTAGATCGTTATAATATGTCAATAGAAAATGAGCTAAATGCTCAGAGCAATTCAACCAACAGTTTTATGGGATATTTCAGTCTGGACCAAAGTGATGGACGGCCTAAATGACATTGCCATGACTAGAGCCATGCTGCTAGCGTGGCTAAAAACAAGTTTTGGCACCATCATAGTAACTGAGTAGTAACAGTTGAGCATCAACTGCATACAGCAACTGTGGAGCAATAAATAGTAAAAATCAACAAAAGTGATTGTCAAACCTTGTTAACAGGGTTTATGGGTGTGCGACCAGAGCCAGTATGAAGCCTTTGGCGCTCTTCGAATCGTGCGGGGGACCTCTCCCTACGAACGTCCATCATCCGGCCAGGAGAGCGGTCCATTCGAGGGTCTGCCATGGCCCTTCCCGGGGAGCGCTCTAACCGGGGGTCAGCCATGGCCCTGCCTGGAGACCCCACCATCCGACTCTCCAGCATCCTGCCGGGAGACTTCTCTCTCTCCAGTGGACGGCTGGGGGACTTGTCCCGTCGAAACTCTGTGCGAGCCTCTCGGTAGCGGTGAGGTGTGCCGGGATCTCCGTGAACCAGGGGATTGGCCGCCAGCCTTTTAGAGATGTGCTCATTGTAGGAAGGAGGCCCACGCTTGTTAGGGCTGTTAGGGAGGAACCGTGGCATAAAGACGGGCACGGAGCATTGGTCAAAGGAAAAGGTATTTTGTGTCTCGGGGGCTTTGCTTGGCACTGTCAGGTCAGTCAACAGATGTGGTGAGGATGAAGGACTCACAATCAAGCTCATTTGATAAGCTTGCATAATCCATAATTAGAAGAGACTGAACCCATCTACTTGGTTTTCTAAATGAGAATAGAGTCAGTGGCTGACAACAACTAAAGAGCAAAGCTTTGACTGGCCTGCAAAGTTTTCAAAATCAGCATTGTGAGAAATTAAGGCTCAGCTGTTAGTCAGCTTCAAATTATAATAGACCAGTCTCAGGACATTAAAGGAGGAAGACTTTATTCAACAATTTCTTTTCTACATTTGACAGGAGGCATTTTAAAAATGAATTTTACTTTCAAAAAGACATATCTCAGGATTTGTTACATATAAAAAATGAACTCTTTCTCCTGTAAAGAGCAAAATGAAGGCGTTACTCTCCTGTTTTACAATCAGATTAAACATAAAGGCCACAATTTAACCATCACCACCTGTGGAAGCCAACCTGTGCCCGACAGTGCCAGCTAGTCCCTTCAACAACACCAGTGTACATGTAAATGTATGTCTCTGCATAATAGAGAAGAGCAAACCTAAAAAAAAAATATGAATGAATAAGTAAGATGCTCAAGTAAACTGAGATATGAATAAGTAAACAAATATATAATACTTTTTTTTTTTTTTTACTTTGAACTCAAGATTTATTTTCCATCCGCAGGATTTATTATTCCTGCAGCAGAATTAATTTGCACTCAGCAGGATTTTCCTCTAAGTGGTTATCTGCTTTATTCCCTTCAATAGATAAATGATGGCACGGCATAATGCATTCATCAATATGTAAATAATGCAGGTGTCAATCAAACCTTTATGGGATGTCCCAAATTCCTGACAAGCCAATTAAATACAGAGGGAATCCAGAGTTATGGACTGGGGTTACAATTTATTTGTGCATGCTGTTAATTTATTCATTCATTTATTTGAGCATTACATTTATGGATCTATCTATTTGCCACATTCGACTGGTACTCCACAAACAGTACCATTTTTATGGTACCATACCATAAAATAAGAAATGGAAGTCGAAGGAATCATAACATTATAACTGGGGATGGGTTTGAATTGAAAACGCTCAATTCTAGTGTCAATATAATATGTAGGTTTTGGCGCAGATATCAAAATGATACCTTTGAACTTTGACAAATAAAAGGATCAATACCCAGCCAATGATCATGAGACCCAATGACAACAATTGTACCGCATATACTAAATTAAGAATGTGTTACAGCTCAAAATGTGTGGTGACTTTAAAGACAGCAAAAGTAAAGTTGAAAGCTTGTTGTGGATAAAAAATGTGACTAAACTAATAACCAAAAACAGAGATTATTTTGGGTATTAGTTGAGTGTAATTGTGTAAACTGGTTAATTAAGAAAATGGGTGAACTGAAGCAGGTTTAAATAATAGTGTTAAATGTCCTCACCTGCGTCCAGAGCCGTTCCGCTGCAGGTCTCCTACACCCTCTTGGCTCTGGACCAGGTTGCCCTTGCAGCAGATGACTCGCAGTTTGTTCTGGTAGGAAGAGGCCAGGTAAATGGCCCCAGAGGAGATGGCTGGGCCAAGGTAGCGTGGGTTTGGGATATCCAGGTGTGCATATGAGTGGGGCCTGGAAAGAGACGAGAACACACTGTAACCTTTAAAACAGCAGTGGATGAGTCTTGTCGAGGCGTTTAATGAGCCCTGGCAGTAACAGGAAATTAACAATTCGATCACTACAATAAGTGAAGCTCCATAAAATGATGATGATGTTTACTGGGAAAAGACAAATTAGTGTAAACCCCTAACTGATGCAGAAGGCAATCTTACCCCAGAGCAGCATGTCCCAGAATTTCAATAACGTCCAGAGAGTTGAAGTAGGTCACAAACAGGTAGGGTTCTCTATAGGCTGAGATACCAAAAAATCAACTTAAAATCACTGATAAATCATATATTGACCATTAAAGAAAAAAAAGACATTTTGAAAGTGATATGGAAGAATATCTGATTTACACTAACCAAATGAAAGAGGCAGGCGGCTCCATTTGATATCATCACTTCTACTCCTGCGGCCGTATGCATCCACAAACACACCAAACTCTGCAAGAACAATGTCAGGCATTATACAAAACGGCCTATTTGTAGATGTAGATTTTCCCGCACAAACAGCATACACAACAGTACGTACATATTTGCCCGCAAAGACAGAAAATAAACGTCTAACCATGGAAACAGAGCAGGTATTCGTCTTTCTGTGGAGCTGTGGTGACCTGGATGATGGAGATGGGGAAGCTGTGGGAGGACGCGGCGAAGACAGCTGAAGCTAGCGTCACGTCATTTTTATCCAGGAACTCTGTGGAAAGAAATCAGTCAGCTCGTTCAGGTATGAATGTTGAAACCTCACAGCGATAGAATCACGATTGTGTAAACTTGCTTAGAACACCATCTGGTTGACAGAAAACATAATTTATCATTCATCAATGCAGGATTTGTGTGCTGATGTCTACTCCAAATAAATCACAATGGTGGTGTGACCTACCCTCCAGCACATACTGCTTCATCTCAATCTCGTAGAACTTGTTGGTGCCGATAATGATACTGTAGCCAGTGAAGTGGATGCAGCTGCAGGGCTCTGATGTCTCAATCTCCTGCAAACAAAAACAAAAGTTCAACACTTTTTCCAACTCATTTCTCCCTGTAGCAAAACAGAGCAACTGCTTTGCTACAGATTCATGATGTTATCATTGTATCTGTCCATCTTCAAGGCCCCATCACCTTTCTGATGCAGAACTTGTTCAGGCTTTCATTATGTCGCAGAATTGTAATCTTATTGGGCATAGCAGCACAGATACAGGTCCCATTATCAATCTGTAAAGAAAGAACAACACAATGCAATGCAATCAGGATGGCAGTAATCAGACAGCACACTGCTATGCTATTGGTGTGATGTTCAGCTCATTAACTCTGGCTAAATAATAGTCTAATTAGAGGGATTCTTTCTCTGCGTAAGTAACAACAACATAACCCACCTTTCCAGAGGAGAAGAGGTGGCATCCCTTGACTGTCTCAAAGATGAAGGGGTTGAGGTCAGGCTGAGCCGGGAGATGGGACTGCGACAAAGACTGTTTCACCTTCTTGATCTCCACCAGACACAAGGCCCTGTCCTCTCCTTCAAGACACAACAAACACACCATACAATCAGAAACACACGCAATCTCCTCTTTACTTCAGTGCATTCATACACGTTTATCACCAGCTAAAGGTCTCTAAAAGACTAGAGCATAATATGATCCTATATGTTATCTGATTTATTAGGACAGAAGAAAAAGCTTGATGTACCCTTGATGTCCCATTTCCATAACAACTAATACATCAAATAGTGTCCAGAATAATCATTTATTACAGATAAACACTTACAGTGGAGATGCAGAGTTCAATTAAATATAATATAATAAATGATCTGGCAATATAACAAAAGGCTTACTGAGTCATTAGTCTTAAAAAAACTAGCTTGCACGGATGTAAGAGAACTAAAATTACTGACTTATAATTGAGTATAATGTCCTCCATTTAACATTATGTACTGACCAGTAATCATCAGCAGCTTATCGAGCTCCTTCAGGATCTGGATCTGGAAGACGGAGGCCAGCCCGGGGATGTGGGTCAAAGAGTTCTTTATGACGTTTAGAGCATACAAACCCTCCTCAGAGCCAACCAACACGATCTAAAGGAAAGGACAAGGTAGATCGTAACAACTTAACACGTGAAACAAGCAGTCAGAGAGACGTCTAACTGGAAGGACACAGGTTTGACCGACACTGAAGCACTACTGGCTCACTCATTTATCCAAGTTACTTTGGAAGACAGTGTCAACTAAAACATAGCAAAAACATAAAACATAAACTCCATCATGTTCCTGTGGTACCTGATCAGTGAGAGGCAGAGTGCAGTTGATGTCCAATCGGTCATCACCCTCCAGCTTCAGCAGAGAGTTGCCCAGAAGTTTCTATTAAGAGAGGAAGCAGAAAGAGAGAGACATGGAGCAGAGGGTGGGGGCAGGTTGGACAGATCTTCTACTAATCAGTTGCTTTAGAGCAGCGGTTCTCAAACCTTTTCTGTCATGCCCCCCTTCAGAAGCTGAAAAAAGTTCACGCCCGCCCGCCCCTTTTCCCCTGGTCATCCCTGCAGTGACGCTATGCTCCCCCAGTTTGAGACCACTGCTTTAGAGCAAGAAAAGATGACCCAGCAAGGATGACAACTCAAACACTGAGATGTCTGTCTGAAGTAGTGAATCCATTCTTCACTATCAATAAATTAAATCCACATGTAAGCTGAGGATGTCTGTACCAGTTAACTTGACATATTTTCTCCTGAAATGCCAATGATACTATTTTCTTAAATTAGATTACATTAAAAAAACTTGTTTAATGTTGTCTTGACATAAAAAGAACTTTGCCAAAATACAATACTATGTAAAAAAAAAAAAAGAATCATGATTTAAATGATAAATGTGTTTAAATCAAAGAGCATCCAATCGAGTAAGTAAAAAAAAAAAACTAGGAACTGAAAAAGCATTTGATGCAAACTTTTAGAACTCGACAGTTTCCGATACTCAGTGTTGCGGACACAAGTTGGTTTGTATGTTTAAAGCTGTTTAACTGTTTTCTGGGTGGCCATAGAAACAATTACTTCATAGCGACAACAGCAGTCGTGGAAAGTAGTTAAAATTCATTCAGAAATATGGTTTAACACTGGCAGTGCCTTTTTTTTAATACATATTATCAGCGTTCAAAGCTTTATGGATGTTGTTCACCTCAGGCTATACAGTATGGATGACCATTTTATGCGACTAATTGGCAAGTGCTGCCGTGTGAAACTGACTAATTGGGTTGAAAAAAAGGGGTGGGACTAAAAATGCATACACTATGTGGCCAAAAGTATGTACACACCAATATCCACATGCTTTTGGTCTGGGGCTGTTTTTCTTGGTTTGGGCCCCTCAATAATTAATGCTACAGCATGTGATGATATTTTAGACAATAATGGGAAATATTGTGGCAACAGTTTGGAGAATACACTTGTCCAGGCTATCACCTATTTCCACTGCTACCATCTGGTAAGTGATATCGTAGCATCACAGCGCACACCACTCCGTTTAAAGACAGCTTTTATCCTTTTCGACTGTCTGCAGGGCACAGGTAGCTCCTACCTACTGTGCTTTTTGTTCTAGTTATTCAGGTCTTTTTTTAATATACTGTAACACTGTGTGACAGCAACGGTATACAGTGTGTACTTTGTACATGTTGATTGGAGAGCAGCCAGGGCAGTTTTTCATTGTATGAAAATACACTAGTCTCATTTTAATGCATATGACAATAAATCTAATCCTTGAATCCTGTAAGAACATGACAATGTGCACAAAGAAATGTTTTTCACAGTTACTTACTTAACTGACTTGCACAGAGCTCATTAATGCCCATTTTTGGAATAAGGAAACAGATTTTTTTAATTGAGTTTTTGGAATTTTAACTTTTAGATGCATATTTGAACAGGTAATACAATTAACAACGCAGGGGTAACACTTTTTGGAGACGCTGCTGCTTCTAAAACAGCAATATACACACAAACACCAACAGCAGAAGCCTGCAGACTGAAGTTAAGCTCACGTTGCTTAAGGAGTGTGTGTCTGTCATGTTTCAGTGTAGGGGGCTACAGCAGTGCATGGCTTTTGCAGAAGCATGCATGACATAGCATATGACACCAGGCCAGAGGTGCACAGCAGTGCCTATTCACATCCATGCGCTATGTACGTTTATGAGTGTATAGTATAACTGATGTGCATATTAGACCACTGAATGCAGCTGTTCTTCACAGGGAAGTTAATTCCATGAAACTTATTCAGGGACTGAAGCTGTTCAGCGCAGGTCAACACAGTGTTGTATGCGTGTACAGATGTGGTAGATGTGTACAGGTACTGCATGCTCAGCCAGCCGGTCGACTGAAGCCCAAGCGTTCGTGCAGCTACTTACTGTACCTGAACCAGAGGGGATAGGTTCTTCTGTCTTTTAGAAACACCTGCCTATAATATGATCCACACAACCGAGTTGAATGGAGATACACACGCACAGTATAACCACATCAACAAAGACGATGACAACACACAAATAAGAGACGTGGATGTTGAGAACATGCAGAGAGAGAAAGAAGAGGGAGGGGGAGAAAAAGAAGTGAAGGCACTGGCTGATGTTTAATGGAGGCATTCAATAAATTTTACCCAATTTTGACACCAAACAATACAGCCACTCTTGGATAAAGTTACTATTTGAAATGTGAGTTTGTCTTATAAAAGGAGAGACTGGGCTGTCTTTCTTACACATCCGATAGCCAAACTCAAATTCCGGACCCAATCAGAAAAATACAATACACGCACACGCACACACACACACACACACACACACACACACACACACACACACACACACACACACACACAATACTTACAGCATCAGAATCCACTTTGTCTTTAGATCCACGGCTACCAGCCACCACAGACTCCAGTACAGCCACCCAGCGCTGCTTGTCAGGGAAGCTGGGAGCCATGAAGTAGAGGGACTGGCCAGGCCAGCAGGTGGTGTGGGGATGTGACTCCAGCTTCAACACATACGGGATGTCTGCGTACACACAGACAGACAGACGTACAGACAGACAGACGGACGGATGGACGGATTAGCTGGCTATCTTGCTAACAGCTTAATTTCACAGCTGAGCAGAACTGTTAACATTTTGTTGTATATTGAGATTAAAAGTATAGATGGGGCATGGGGATCCAATTTCAAATTTGGGGAGAGGATGATTCACTTAAAATCCCACAATGGGCTGAGAGTAGCAGGATTAGGTGGTATTGATCCAGTACCTGACTTGGCAGTGTTGATGAGCTCAGAGGTTCCAACAGCTCCATGAACAGTCACCTCTCCATCAGGCAGACAGAGCTCCAACTCCTCCTCTACTTTTATACAGTCTAGAGGGAAAAAAAATCACATGATTTGTTTTACTGGATACTGCTGAATTGATCTACATGTTACATAAAGACTGAAATGATTACAAACTGCCTCATTAAGGAATGGATCAGCGATGTTATCAATGAAAATACAGCCATTCAAAAAATGAAGTACTGACCCTCTCTGGGCTCAGTATCATAGATGGATACTTTGGTTCCATCAAGCACCACATATTTCGTCTCCCAGCCCTGCTGACCACGCTTGCCGTTTCTGTGGGAGCAAACGCACAAATGCACACTACTGTCAAAGCTGTGAAAGAACATATGGTAAATGATCATTATTGGTCATAAGGGACTGAGGCCAGAGGTTACCTAGGCTGCTTCATCCATCCCTCCAATCGAACATGCCCACTGGCCTCTTTGATCTGCAGCGCAGGAGAGTTTGCCTTTTCCCGGCACAGAGCCTCTGAAAAGTGAGTGGCATACTCAGCTGGCAGACCACAGGTGGCCGGGAGACATGGTGAGCATTTAGGGTGACACAGGGTGTGGCACTCTATAATACAACAAAAAGAAGGGGGGTTAAAAAATTCTTTAGATTTTTTAGATATCATTAATAAGGTTATATATATAAGAGTTATATCGCAATAAAAATCTAGAAATAGGGATCATCATTTTTAATGCTGTTGTTATCACAGTAACTGACGATGACAACAGGAAGGCTACTATGCTTTTGTACCTCTTCTACACTGTTGGTTTGGGAATGTAGGAGCAATAGGAATTTTAATGACAGCCAACACAAGACAAATCTGATTCCATCATGTGAGGGAGACTAATGTGATGGCCACGCTACAAGAACTATTTCTAGTATATTTGTTGAAGCTGGCCAATAAATGTGTCCTCTGAAATATCTTCACATTCAGTACTCCCAGTACAAACCTAGACAAGTGGCAGCCTGTCGTCCAAAATGCACAGTGTCCAGGCAGACGGCACACTTGGCAGCCCTCATGTTGAGACCCACAGTGAAACGATGAGGGATGTTGTGGTGCATTCTCTCTTTCACACGACGACCAAACTCTGCAATGCAAAAAGGGAAGAAGAAGTGGGCAGGGATAGGAGTTACTGAAAGAGAAATATAACACCTTAATATTTTGTTACAGGCTTAAAATGACTTCAGAAGTCAGCAACAAGTCCATGAGATTCAGTTCTTCAAGCAGCATGGGGCAATTTGAACCATGAATGAATTATGTCTAATTGCAGGTATTTGGCATATTGATGTTCAAGTATACTAATATAGTCAGTCAGACTGAGATTATGCATGCCAATGACCATGGAATGCATTTAAATGTTTCTGGGTGAAAAGCTATTTATCCAGCCATATGCTATCTAAATCATGATTCCAGGGACAATGCTGAAAAAAAGAGAGTACATCACATCAAACTTGACCTGTAAGAATAAAGTCTTCGGTCAAGTTACACTTAGCTTGACAACGGGACAATAAGACAGATGTACAGTATGACATGAGCACGCGTGTGTACAGTATAACATGCATGTAAATGAGCTCATGCATGTGAGAAGATGCATTGTGGTGACTGCTAACTTACTTTCAAAGGTGACCCTCCTCTTTTCTGTGAGGAGCGAGAGGAAAGAGACAGAAAGGAGAGAGCAGTCTAACAATAGCTATGTGACAGCAAAGGAACACGGACAGTCGGGAGCCTGAATCACAAAGTAAGTTCAACTTAGTCAGGCTACTGTTAGCCAGACATGCGTCTCTGATAAAATACACATCAAGGTCTATCTTGTGGTATTATGGTAAGAGATTCAATTGGTCTGTAAAGTGAATTCTGAGGCTTTTCACTTTGATTTGAATGCAGTATTTAACTTTTTAGATGGGCGATTTACACATTTTGATATGATCCACTGAACCTGCTATGCAGCTATGATATATGCAGCAGTTCAGCGGTTCAGTTTCCATGGTGATCAACCCCATAGAAAAGGTCATTGAGCTTTGTGATAGTGGAGAGCCCAGATTAAAATCAATGTTACCTGGCTAATCCACTATTCTTACTTTGTGAGACAGGCCCAAGCAGGATTACAGTGTTAGCTGGATAATGCACAGTGAATAAAACCCAAAACAACGTTTTTTACTTCAGTCCATGTCCCTGGTTTGGAGTGAGTTCCAGGTTTAACATGTACTGAGCACAGTTATCCAACTTTATTTAACATCTTAATCCTGCTTTATGAGACAGGCCATAGAAAGAACACACACATAAACACACCACATTAACAAAATAAGTGAACGGAGAGTCCATTTGTGTTGGCACTGATAGCATAAGGGTGGACACTCCTGTAGGGGTAAACTATACAGGTTCAAAACAGGAAATCCTAGAGTTCAGATTCAGGCTGATGGGCTGGGTACAGCATTGAGTTTACCTGTGTGTTTGTTTATTGGTCTGTGTGCGTGTGGGTGTGTGTATGTGACTAACCTTCAGGTGTGGAGGTCTCCTTGCAGCGGGTGGAGGGGTTGAGTAGGCTGCTGGGGTTGGGTTGATGTTCTGGGGATTTGACGATGGCTGACATGAGGATTTGATGTCGGGCCTGGGCCGGCGTGGAAGGAGCCACATGTTCCTGGGCTTTGAAATGAGCCGCTGTATCACCACAAACAAATAAAACAACGTAATATTAGATCAGAGAGCCATTAAGCTGGAAATATCTGGCTCCATTACCAAAACACTAAACTAATCGATTGTGAATCTAGAAATGAATCTCATAGGACCTGACAGGTGTAGGTAACAGAGCAAGATGCTACCATGGCAACTCTGTTAAAAGATGTCTGGGAACAGATAAAGGAGGAGGCACAATACAGGATTTCCTGAGCTGAGGTTGTCATTTCTCATCTCAGATGGCAGATGAAGTTTTATGGTGATATGAGTTTTGATTAAAAAATATGATTACCAGATTTAAATCAACACCTCTGACTCTGAGTCAACAACAATTAAAAACTGGGACTGTTTATTAGAAGACATTTTGGCACTCTCTATGGGAGGATGATAATCAGCTACAGTGGGTCAGCTACAATGTCATAGGTCGTAGGTCACACTAAGACCTACCCTCTTCTCTGAGGGATCGTAGCTCTATCCTCATCTTCTGCAGAGCTTCTTCCAGCTCTGCACACCTTGAGCGCTCCTTCTCCAAAGCAAGTTTCATGTCCCCATACTGCATGGGAACTGGCGGCTGAGCCTGTGGAGCCAGCGCCCCGTTAGTTGTGGTGCCTACATCCTCCCGCCGCCGTCCAAATATACCCTGTTCAGAGAGGCAACATGTTACTAATACTATGCAAGAACAATACAATACATACAAATGTTTAAATAGAAGCTGTTTATCAATCTAATATGTTTCCCCAGACCTTCTTTTTCTTGGTGGGCTGGTCCATTTTGGCCTGAAGGAAGTCAATGAGCTTGGTCTGCTGGGAGATGGTCCCCTCCATCTTCACCTTCTCATGGGAGTACACAGCCTGCAAGAAGGAAAACAGATCTTCAGAGGAGGGAAATACCTCTGAAGAGAACTTTAAAAGAATTCCCTTTGAGATACATGAATTAGGATTCCTTTATCCTGTTGGTCCCCCAGAGATACCTTGTTACTTGCCACCATCAGTCGCACTATTCCAATATCTAACTAGGACTCTCTTTCTCCCTAAAGACCGCTGTATTTCATCAAATTGCAAAAGGTAATGCATTGAGCACCTGTATATTCTCCAGCTGGTATTCCAGATCGGTCCGCTCAGTCTTGAGCATGTCTGTCTGGTCCAGGGCGTCCTGCAGGCCTTGGGTCAGACGGAATATGTGGCTCTTCTGAAGGTCCATCTGCTGCTGCAGCTTCCCTTGCTGAGGGGACACCAGCACACAGATATTTAAATTAGGAAATCAGATTCAAAATCAGCCACATTTCAGAATGGTAGCAAATATAATCCAGTTAAGAGTGTCTCAAACTGGAGACAATTTTTTGCCAACTGTTAAAAGAAAGGTATTTGAAATACTTTCATTTCTTTAAACAGTTGGTTATGGTCTCTTTAGTTTCATGTTTTGAATGAGGGTGTTATAGGAGACAAGTCCATAACATGAATGTGACTTAAATTGAATGAATACAGGTTTGTTGATGTGCTCGCATTTCACTTCTTCACCTCTTCCATCAGCCTCTGTTTCAGTTCCCTCTCTGTCTCCAGTTTCTGCTGTAAGCTGCGGGCGTTCATCTCCAGCATGGCGTGCTTCTTCTCCAGATCATTGAGCTGTGAGAACATGTGAGTGTTCAATCGTCACAACTAAGAGTTGAATTCCACAAACACCGGACGGGTTTTCTCTCTCAGAATTTAAACAAATATTTGTTGTTTCACTTAAAGGACTGAAGACAGGGTTAAAGTTACATCATTAGTAAGGCACACAAACACTTGACGTGACTCACAGTATCAGACAGACTTTCAGCCTTCAGCCTCTGCTCCTTCAAGGCCTGCTGTAAGGCCAGTATCTCAGCCTTGTGCTCTTTGACTGCCAATTCCACTGCCTGGCGAGACTCGGTGCTGCGCTGGTCTGCACGCAGCCTGTGAACAGCACAATAACACGACTTACAATAGCAATACATTTGAATGTAAATATGGAATGAAATAGTGCAGTCACGTGTATGTTACCTGTTCTGCTTCTCATTGTCCAACAGTCTCTGCAGGTCTCTTGTGCGCCTCTCGGCTTGGCTTTTTTCATCCTCCAGGGCACCTCTCCAAGCCTCCCACTGCCTCTCCTTCTCCAGCAACTCGTCGTTTAGGGACTCCAGCTCCACCACCTGCTCCTCCAGCATGCTGCATGTGGTCTTCAGCGTCTCAATGTTCTGGGAGGATAAACGAAAGAGCAGACTGAAGAGAACATATTTCACAGCTTTTGTGTGAAACCACGTGATTGTTGTCTCTCCTGCATTTTCAGTGACAGCACACAGTCTCAGTATTATGAGGCTTAAGCGTTACATGATATAATGCATGACATCTTTTGGTCAACTTGACTTGTTACAGACTGACTATCAATATGAGGTACTGTAGGTACACAGTTACTTATGTGCAAGCATTTGTGTTTGTGTGTGTCAGTGTGTGTGTGTGTGTGTGTGTGTGTGTGTGTGTGTGTGTGTGTGTGTGTGTGTGTGTGTGTGTGTTACCTGTTTCTGGTTGTTGAGGTGCATCTCACGGTCAGCCACCTCCCTCCTCAGCCTGTCCACTTCCTGGCTGAGCTGCAGCTGGTCCTCCCTCTCGTCTGACGCTTCATCAAGCTGTTTGGACAGGTAGAAGTTCTGGCGGTTCAACTCAGCATTCTCCTGACTCAGCTGTGTAAGCTGCTCCTCCAGGTCAGTGATCACCTGAGGCAAAAAACAAACAGGTAGAGGTGTTAGCCTTGCTTATGGAAATGAGCAGATATTTTTAGGGTTCTGGCCACAAAAGTATGGGGGAAAGTAATAATTAAATTAAGTAATAGCACAGCTGGGCTACTGAAAATGTACAGCTTTATAATGACACTAATTAATGTGTACACTGATAGTGAGAAGTTACTTCCAAAAGTGAGATTTATGTTTGCCATACTAGGAATTATGTGTTAATTTGATAGTTGAACGAGGTGATTTGTTGAAAGTTTTGCATTAACGTTATCCATCATGTCATCCATTAGGTATAGTAAATGTGTGCGAACTGTATGGATTCAAGTGCTTGAGCAAAGTTGGAAAATGTCTTATGAAAGCAAGCTGTGCTTCCTTGTCAAAGATTTGATAGATGACAATGCCGCATTAGAATGAACCTTTAGAGTTGAACATGAATCACCATATATTTAAAGGTCTTGTGAAACCTTTTGAAAATTGTTCTGCTGCAGCTAAAAGCAGAGACAAAAGGCTGTGGCAGCACTTACTGAGCAGCTGTCTCTCAAGGCATCAAACTTGCGCTGAATTTCATCTCTGTGATTCTGTGAGAAACAAGAGCAAATGAAGAGTTAAATTACAACCACATCTCACTGCTACATAAAACAATGAAGAATGATGTATTGCTGACAGCATTATTCAAAACAGACTGAAAACGTAACATGAATTTTCCTCCTGACTGTGCATATTACAGATTGCCTACATCCAAATATATTTGTGCTGAATGTATGTATTTTCATACTCTGATTGTACACATATGTGCTTGCACGTGTTTGTCTTACCCTGAGGGCAGTGATCTCCTCCTCAGCCTCAGCGGTGGTCTCCTCCAGCTCAGTCTTTGCCTGCTGCAGCTGGCTCTCCAGGGCAAGACGAGCAGCCTGCAGGCTGCTAATCTGGGACTCGCGCTCCTGCAGGGAGAGGGTCAACTCTGACACCTGTCTCTTGATCTCCAGCTTCTCTTCTTCATGTTCTAGGCCCATCTACAAGAAAAGAGGACTAGGGTGAATGCTGTGTGCACATCACAGTGTAAATCAGACCTGAAACAGATTTTATTTGCATATAATTTTCAGCATTTTTTTTAAACTGCTCAGAGTACCAGATGGTAGGTGTTTTAGAATTTTTTTTGGTAAAAATCAACACAGAGGACTGCTTGAAACCAGTTAACCCACATCTGTACATTGTGCTAACATTTGCTGGTATGGTTGATATGAATTTGAAACTTACTTACATAACTACATATAGGCTACCTTTGCTTTCAGTAGGTTACAGTCAATTTCAACACTTTTCAGGAACTTTTTTAATGCCATCATACATTTTAGACCAATTAAGAGAACAAAGCAACGAAACAAAGCTGAAAAAGTAGCCAATTAATCTCAAGTAATGCAAGCTGAATGGGCAGTATAAGAAAAAAAGACAAAAAGGAGAATAATTAGACAGAAGTCCAACTTGTGGATATAGAAATGCAAATGCAAACTTGGTAAAAAAGATTTAACAGCACAGAGAAAGCTAAAAGTACATGGTGAAAAATAAGACCTCTGGTAATTGGATTTAAACTGTCATACTTGTTAAGATAAAAATAAAATAATTGAAGACCATTTCAAACTTTTTAAAAGAACACATGTACACTCTGTGCTGGTAGAGTCCTGAAACTAAGTAAAGTTTAGACACACAAGGGTGCATTTAGCTTCTCCATAGGTTTCTGACTATTGGGATGGATGGAACGGTACATCTCATCTGAAAGTACATATTTGTTTGTGAGAGAGGATGGTGTGTGTGTGTGTGTGTGTGTGTGTGTGTGAGGGTGCAGAAAGGCCAGCAATTAGTGCCAATCTGTGTATCATGTCTCAGTGGGGAAGAGTGTGTGGAGGTAGAGATATGACATCCAGTCAGCAGGTTGTCCACTGATAACATCAGCAGACAGCACAGCAGGGGGGCGGGAGTTCTCGAGCAGGAGAAAGGGGTTGTGGTTCTCAATTATGTCAAAATGTCTTTTTATAGAATAGGCTCACATTGGATGCACATATAGTTAATGGATTTTGTGGTGCATTTCTCAGAGCAGTGGAGGAACATTATGTACTTAAATCTACATGTGCGTGTCAAACAACATTTTTTCTTCTTTAATTAACTTTAATGTATCAATGTTAGACCTAATTGAATCTTGTAGAAAAACACAATTATAAAGCTACCACAGGGAGGTCAGACTACACACCACAGCTGATAGACAAATTGCACCTTGCTCAAGGATACTTCTGCAGGGTGGATGCTTGGCAACATAGGTACTTTAACCTCGGCCCTCCAGTTTAAGGGTAAACTATTCACCGGCATTCACATGTAACAATGCCCTGCTATATTTTCATATGGTTAAACATATTCTCACGTGTTTTCAGCCAATGATACCAAATTATTACAAAGAAAACAAATGAAGGCTGTCGGCTCCACTGGACCAGCCGATGCAGCTTGTGTACAGGCCCAATGGCAATTTAGTAGAGGTGCCATTATAGACCTACAGTATTTAATTAGCAGTTTATCTGAAAGGGATCTGAGCTCGCTAGCTGCTCAGCTGCCTTAATCCCTTTTGTGGATAGTAACAATGTAAGGCTACACTGCGTGCTAGTTAAAGTGAATTACTTAATCTTGAGCTAACAGATTTTGAGCTGTGTCTCTGCTTGCTGTTGCCTCACCTCCCGCAGCCTACTCTCCAGCTCCAGCAGGCGGGTCCTCTTGGTCTGCTCCTGCTGACTCATCTTCTCCAGGTGCTCCTCTAGTTTGGCATTTTGGGCCTCTAGCTTTCCTGCCTGAGACTCCAAATAGAACTTTTGCTGCCGAAGCTCTGAGATCATCTCCTCCTGGGCTTTCCTGATAAAAATATACACACAGACATGTCGATTAGATTGCATAGTTAGAAGCAGACATTCTTCAAAATCTTCTGCAGATTTTCATAGCATTTACTCAACATATAGAAACATTGAGATTAGAAGTTCAGGTAGAATACAGTAATTGTTAGTCATGGGAGCCAAAAAGTTAGTCACCTGATGTACTGTAGAAAATTCATTCAGTAAACAAAACCTTATAAATTCAGGTGAAGATGTTTACATTAAACTAATGTGAGTACGTTACAATTCCTTAAACATGTACATTTCTAAGTTAAGATTGGTTGAAGCTGCATTTTCTGAATTTAAACCTAAAGTAACCTTAAAGTTATTTTTTTCTTCATCTGGGGGGCAGCGGACACAAGTTGTAAACACAACATTGACATATTAATACCTTTTAAGTTGGTATGGCTAACTTCTCAGCAAACAGTTGCTTATTTACACATCCAGCAGTTACGGAGCAACATTATCATTCATTTGGAGTCATGTTTCTGACCATCTGATGAATGTAAGTCCAATATTCACTCTTATAGCTGTTATTGGTCTCTTACCAACTCCTGAGGGAAATATCTGGTTCTTTAGCTGCTAAATGTTCCACTATGTTCACTAGCTTATCACTAACTGTGCTTGTCTGCTGTTTGGTGCTGAGCAGGTAGTGTACAGTGGGTTTTTAGAGCATTTTTACTCAAAGCAGCTGCCTGCTGCTCCTGGAAACAACGTTGCGAGAGCGGTGTGTGAAGTTACGGGCCAGACAGCTAAACAGCGCTATAAAGCTCCATAACGAGGGGAGCTGCAGGTTCAGGTGATAATTCTCTGTAGGATCACTACAAGCGACCTCTTTCACATCACATTGTTTTCACATTATCATTTGATTTTGTTATTATAAAAATATTGATTTCAGCCTCTTTAACCTAAGAGATGATACACAGTTTATACACAGTGGAGACAGATCAGCCATGGCGCACAAAGATGTAAGTGCACATTAATGAAGCAATTGGAGGCTGGAGGAGACAGAGTCAGTGTGGGTGGGGACACTCATAAAAGCACAGTGTGGGCAAAAGGTCTAGTTAACTCACATATTCTTCTGGGTGTAGATGCTGCTGTTAGCGGCCAGCTTGTTAGCCTCTGACAGCTCAGCGATGCGCTGCTCCAGGTTCTTCATCTTGGAGTCCATAGCATTAATGGTCTGTAAGAAGAGGGAGACACAATAACATGGCGGAAATCACATGCCAACAAACAGGCTAAAATGCAAGGATACATTCCCTTGTGACTGATAGCCAAATCCTACTAAGAATCATGGTACACAGCAGCACAATTTCTTTTTATAGGAAACAGAATTTTGTACTGCAGTAAAATCCTATTAGAGTCCATTAAGGTGTTGCCTGAATCTTCTACTGTCAATGTCAGATGACTGCCTCTAAAAGCTTCTTAACTGCCTCAATTCTACCACATTAACCAGATTAGGACTTGAGCCCAGGCTTTATAGTGCAACATGAAGTATACTGCAATTTAATCCAACTGTACATTCCAATACATTGGATCCACTATAACAAATGACTGTGTAAAGAAACATTGATGGAGTCTAGTTGTCAAATTCTCAGAACCAAATTCAGAGGAAATTGAAAAGGTATCACAAACAACTAAGTAATGTTGACTTACACAGTACATTGGACTTGCATAATATAATTGAGGGAGAAAAATAAAATAAAATCAGACAATTATATACATTGCTGCTGTGTTTAATGTTACTTAAAATCCCTTAGTTGGTCTAAATCAAGCTTTATGCCCACCTCAGTAGAACAAAGCCTTTAAAAAGTTTCCTTACCGCTTTCTGTTCACTGATAAGTTTGCAGTTCTCCCTTGACTCTGCCTCCTGCTGGGCCCTTCTGGCCTCGAGGCTCTCCTTGTCAGCCAGGTCTACCTTCATCTGGGCCTCCAGAACCTTGATCCGACAGAACCAGCAAACCTTAGACTTGCCAATGTTGATTTCACAAATTCACATTTAATTTGAAGTCTGTAATTTGCTACGTGATAAAGCAATCATTAAAAATAAATAAATAAATAAATAAATCACATACTGACATGGATCTAAATGTACAACCTGGTGTGGAAGCAGTAATTAGTGTGGTGTCAAACCTCACTGCAAAACATGTGACAGCTCTGACTTATATGACACAACAACACTGATTTAAAAATGGCTGGACTGATGGGGA